>NC_041385.1:60835123-60837744 GCF_002162155.2 Triticum dicoccoides
AGGCGGGCGCCTCGGGCCCGGAGGCGGCGGCGGCTGGGCCCGTGGGGGCCGGGGGCGGGCCGAGCGGGCTGGCGCGGCGGCGGAGAGAGGAGGGTGACGTGGCGGCACCGGGTTGGTTGGAGGGTGGTGGCGGACATGTCCAGCACCGGGCGGACATGTTCGGCGCGCGGAGGAAGAAGAGGGCTAGGGTTCATCCGGGATTTTCGGGGGGAGGCACAAATATATAGGTAGAGGGAGCTAGTAGAGTCCAAATGGAGAGAGGTTTTCGGCCACGCAATCGTGATCGAACGACCGAGAGCATGGAGGGGAGTTTGCCGGGTTAATGGGCTGATTTGGAGGGTTGCTGGGCCGCAAGAGAAAAGGGGGTTTCGGGCTGCGCGGTTAACCGTTGGAGTATCAAACGGACTCCAAATGGCACGAATGTGACAGGCGGCCTACTGGTTCTATACAAAGGCCGCTTGGCAAATCACGGTCCATTCTGAGAATGTTTAACACCCACTCACAACAAGAGACCAAAGGGGGGACGCCGGAGGACATAGGAGTGTCGGATCGTGCAACGGACAACGAGGAAAATGCTCGGATGCATGAGACGAACATGTATGCAATGCAATGCACATGATGACATGAAAAAAATGCAACATGCGAGCAAATGACATGGCAACGACGGCGAATAACTGGCAGACACCTGGCGCATCGGATCCGGGGCGTTACAACACTCCTCCACTAACAAGAGATCTCGTCCCGAGATCTTAGGAACGAGACGAAAGGGAAAAGGGATGAGGTGAAACAAGAACTCAAGAGAAGAAGCGAAGAATTGAGAGCACTCGAGAAGAAGAGAGGAACGACGAGAATGACGAGAATTGAAAACTCACGGAATCAGATATACTATGAAACCACTCCGGTTAGAACGAGATAAGAAACGAATAAGACTGAAAGGATTTAGGCAGCACTCCGACTAAAAATGGAAGGAATAGAACACGAACTTCACCCAATGAGTTGGCACTTGGCGAGATGAACAATGCAATGCCTCCGGAGGAATTGAATTTTTTTGAAAGAAAAGAGCGGAGAAGAAGATGACAACTTGTGCCACGAATGAAATAGAAAGCAACCTTAGAAGAAAGGATTGAACGGAGTTTTTGAGGAAAATCAACCACAAAAGAATAAGCTTGTTGTGGTCTTATGGTAACATCTCAAGATCATAAGGTGATAACCGGCCACAAATGGAAATGATTGGATAGCTTAGAGGAACGAAGAAATGCAAAACTCCACTTCAAAAGAATACGAAGATTTAATTTCACTTCGAGATGCGAGAAGAAAAGATACTTGAACTCCTCCAACAAAATCTTAATGAACTCTTGAAGAATGAATTAAATCATGAAGAACCACCATGAAGATCTCCGGTAAACAAAAGGACAATGAGATAGAATTGAAGGATGAAAAGAATAAGATTAAAGCTTGCGGTGACTTAGATGGGGGTTCCGGCAAAATGGTCGAGAAAAAATTGAACTCCAGAAAAGAAAAGATGAAAACACTTGGAACTAGAATTTATTCGTCAAGAACAAACTCCGAAGGAAGGGATTAATCACTTGGATGAAATAAGAATAAGATTTATTGTATGCTTATCCTTCATCAAATTAAATTGATGACAAGCAATGGATTTATTCATACTACTTATCTGCGTTGAAAAGGATTAAGGGGGGCTATAGCGCAAAACTTGAGAAAGTCTTCATGAACCATCGGTAGATTGGAAAGAACGAATGGATTGAATGATAATCAAGGAAAGAATCTTGAATGAACCACCATAAGAATATTGAGACGAACGAAGGGGCACGGATGTAGATTAATTGGGGAACGAATTTGAAAACTTAGAAGGAAGAAATATTCCGAAAAGATGGCCTTCGGATGAACGATAGAGAAAGCAACTACCGAAATGCACCGGATGGATGAAAAGAATTTGCATGACTAGAAACAATTAGATAGGATAACATCGAGCTAGCACCGCGAATCTCCGGGAGAACGGACAAAATTTTAAGGGATAACTCTTCTTCGATCTTCAAATGATGACGAGAAACACCACCAAACTTGCTGAGATACTCCGGGAGAATGAAAAGCGAAGGGGTTGAGCCAACAATGAAAAGAATTTGAAAGAGGTCTTGGAGAAGGCATGTGACTGATGGGATCCATTCTTACATCACACTTTAAAAAGAATTTGAGAATAACTCCGGAATAATTAGAAGAGTCAGGTAAGATCCTGGAAAAGACCTGTGGGTTAGGGCCCACTGAAGATATAACACCATTGGAAAGGATTGTTGAAGAGATAGATAATGCACCGGAACAATTGAAATATTCAAATGAGGTGACAACATCGAATTAATTGGAACACAGACGAATCTCCTGAGATGTCTTGAGCACTCCGGAAGGATACACTGGCGAGAGGCGAACGAGCAAGGAGAACACTTGATCCAAGGAAAAGAATGTGATCAACCCAAAAAACTTGCATTGGGTCCACTGGAAAGAAAAAGAGATGAAGAATGTCAAACGAGACGAGAATTCACCGGTTGAAATAATTGATGGAAGACTGAAGAGGCTCTGCATGAATGAAATTGATGGTCGAGAGAGAG
>NC_041385.1:60838153-60842282 GCF_002162155.2 Triticum dicoccoides
AGAGAGTCAGACTCCGGGAAGAACAGGGTGGGAGGGCGGGAAAAGAAAGGCAACTTGGAAGGGGGAAGCTACGAATATCTTGAAGAGAAAACACCGGTTGAAATCATTGAGGAAAGAAAGCAAAGATTTCGCATGAGTAGGATGGATACTCGATTACGGACTCCGTCTCCGAGAAGGAAAAGGGGTGGGCGGGTGGGAAAAGGAGACAACTGAGGGCAGAGAAACAACTTCGTTGAGAGCGAACTGAGGATTGAACTTGGCAAAGAAGAAGAGGCTCGAGTCAACTTGACGAGAAATGCACCAGATAAAAAGAGCTGAGAACCAACTACCGGAAAACCAACTGCGTGATCCTAAAGAAAAATTTGAAGGGGAAAAGGAGTATTTCAAAACACCTACGTCAAGATTCCTCACCAGAGCGACGAAGGGGCTGAGGAGTAAAAAGAATTCCTACTCTCCGATATAACTAGACTCCAAAAACAGTTTTCTCCTAGACTCAACAACGGCCAAACTACACGATCAATCAAGGGGGCTCCTATGGTCGGTCGAGGCTCTCATACCAACTTGTCACGCCCAATATGTGATACTATCCTAAAGAGACTCGAAAGTCCCACTAAGGATAGAACCGCATATTGGAATGCTTTTGCAAGGTGGATATCATTACATCAACATTACATAATAGATGGGGATACATACAAAAGGCATCGAATGCCACACGAATACAACATCATCTTACATAAGAGCACCATCTGACTACGGATGAAACACAAACAAAAACACAAACAACATCCACCCTGCTAGCCCAGGCTGCCGACCTAGAACCTATCCCCTGATCAAAGAAGAAGCAGAAGAAAAACTCCAAAACAAGCAAACATCGCTCTCGCGTCATGATCATCACATGGCATGTACCTGCAACTGTTGTTGTAGTAATCTGTGAGCCACGAGGACTCAACAATCCCATTACCATGGGTATCAAGACTAGCAAAGCTTAATGGGAAAGGAAGGGGTAAAATGGTGAGGTTGCAGCAGCGACTAAGCATATATGGTGGCTAACATACGCAAATAAGAGCGAGAAGAGAAGCAAAGGAACGGTCGTGAAGCTAGCAATGATCAAGAAGTGATCCTGAACTCCTACTTATGTCAAACATAACCCAAAACCGCGTTCACTTCCCGGACTCCGCCGAAAAGAGACCATCACGGCTACACACGCGGTTGATGAGTTTTAATTCGGATCTGGTGTCAAGTTATCTACAACCAGACATTAACAAATTCCCATCTGCCACATAACCGCGGGCATGGCTCTCTAAAGATTATCCCCTGCAGGGGTGTCCCAACTTATCCCATGATAAGCTCTCGCGATCAACGAAGGATATACCTTCTCCCAGGAAGACCCGATCAGACTCGGAATCCCGGTTTACAAGACATTTCGACAATGGTAAAACAAGACCAGCAAAGCCGCCTGATGTGCCGACAATCCCGGTAGGAGCTGCACATATCTCATTCTGAGGGCAACACCGGATAGGTCAGCCTACGAGTAAAACCAGCCCTTGAGTTGCCCCGAGGTGGCCCCGTAGTCTGCCCAGTTCGAACCAGCACTTAGAGAAGCACTGGCCCGGGGGGCTAAAATAAAGATGACCCTCGAGAGAGCGACTCCCAAGGGAAAAGTAGGTGGTGGTGAGGCAAATGGTAAAACCAAGGTTGGGCCTTGCTGGAGGAGTTTTATTCAAAGCGAACTGTCAAGGGGGTCCCATAAATCACCCAACCGCGTAAGGAACGCATCCGGGAACATAACACCAGTATGAAGGAAACTAGGGCGGCAAGAGTGGAACAAAGCACCAGGCATAAGGCCGAGTCTTCGACCCTTTACCAAGTATATAGATGCATTAATTAAATAAGAGATATTGTGATATCCCAACATAATCCTGTCCATCATGGATCAATCTTCAACTTCACCTGCAACTAGCAACGCTATAAGAGGGCTGAGCAAAGCGGTAACATAGCCAAGCAACGGTTTGCTAGGAAGGGTGAAAAAGGTTAGTGGCTGACATGGCAAATTGGGAGGCTTGATAAACAGGTGATAGGTGGTGCAGCATAGCGGTAGAACGATGCAACTAGCATAGCAATGATAGTAGTGAGATCCAGGGTAGAGGTCATCTTGCCTGAAATCCCGCAAGGAAGAAGAACGAGTCCATGAATAAGATGAAGCCACGAAGACCAACCAAGCATAGACGAACGAATCCTTACGATCGTAACGAAACGAGAACCATCGAGAAGAAGCACACAACATGGTAAACACAACATACATATACAAGACATGATGCACAACCAAGCATGATGCATGACAAGTCTACATGAAGCTACTCATGGCAAGAGATGATGCATACAAGAGCAACATATCAAAGCAAGTTTAAATGAGGCCGGAAGCAACATATAACAATTTTGGTAAGTCCTCATGTGCAAATTTCAAAATTGGTCCAGATCTGAATAAACATTATGTTCAAGTTGTTAAACAGCAATTTAAGATGCTCCAAGATGATCTACACGAGATTCTAGTCAAGTTACATATAAAGTTCATTAGATTTGGAGCCATGACCTAGAAGATATGAGCAAAACAAGATAAACATGGCATTGATGCTAAATGTATCCAAACATCAACAAAACATCTCAAAACAAGGATGCAACATGATAATATGAAACTACATGCAATTCTAAGTAAGTTTCATATAGAGCACACTCAAAACGGAGCAACGGTTCCACACACACACATGAAACAAGTTTAAAGGACGAGCTGTCCAAAACAGCAACTAGGCATATTGCAAGCACCAAAACAACATGCTACAGTATAACAATATGAAAACAAAAGGCATGGACATGATGTACAGGTTATGCATTACAAAACATGAACACTGAGCTATCTCCATAAACCACTAGAACATGCTCAAAAACACATGGCAAGATTGCAAATAATAACAGTTTCAGACTTGGCAGAAATAACATCAGGTTGCAATGTTTAGAGCTATCAAACAACATGCTACAGGAACTAATCATGGCAAAAAAAGGCATGGCATGAATCTACTAATTGAATAGAACAAAAGTCTCTTACTGAGCATGAGCCAAAAAGGATCAGAAGATATGATGGCATCCATGTAAACATGGCAAATGATATGACAGATTCATACATGGCAGGAACAACAATAAGTAGGCATGTTGATGACCTTGTTCCACTCACCATAGAGAAATACATGGCATGATAAGGCAACCAACAGTAAGAATACATGTTTATGAAGCTAATAATGGCAAGAGCAAGTTCATAGGGTGCATGGATCACTAGCAAAACACATGGCATAAACTGAACTTAATGTTAACAGGCAGACAGTAACATTATTTAGAAACTTAGGAGCAAGAATACAACAAGCTAAAGCAAGCTATAAATGCAACTAGGGGCATGGATGGATAGAACATGACATGTTTAACAAAACATCCTTAGTGAACATCTCCAGATTATGCACAGAATGACTGGTAGCACCAGGTTTACATAGCATCATGATATAGCAGATTCAGCCTAGCAAAACAGCAACAGCAAGTACCCTACTTAACAAGCTTGATTCACTCACTACACAACTCACAAAAATACATGGATGGCACCACTGTAAAGATGGCATGATGTAGTATAAAACACATGTAGAGCTCATGCTCATAGGAGGCACATATTAAACATGGCAAAAATGACAAATGAGCATGTTATGTTAACAGACAGCAGACAACATTATATAGCACTCTTGCAACAGGGAGTCGGGCATCAAGATGACCTCAAACAAAGATAGAACAATGGAACAAAATTAAGAGTACATCATGATGAACATTTTGATATATTATGCGCACAAAACAGAGCAGTATGCAGAGAGTTATGGTGCGATGAACAAGAGCTAAAAATATGCACATATTTAGGGACTTAGGGAAATTTCGAGGTCAACCTAAGGGTTTCCAGATTTGGCGCGCGCACGGATCGAGGTGGCCGGAGGAGCTCGCTGGAGATGCGCCGGTGGGCAGGGGAGGCCGGATCCGGCACGGAGGGGGACGAGGTCGCCGGCGAGGGACGAGGCTCCCGGCGGCGAGGCGGCGACGGTCGGGG
>NC_041385.1:60842669-60855247 GCF_002162155.2 Triticum dicoccoides
CGGGCGCCTCGGGCCCGGCGGCGGCGGCTGGGCCCGTGGGGGCCAGGGTCGGGCCGAGCGGGCCGGCGCGGCGGCGGAGAGAGGAGGGTGACGTGGCGGCGCGGGGTTGGCTGGAGGGCAGCGGCGGACATGTCCAGCACCGGGCGGACGTGTCCGCCGCGCGGAGGAAGAAGAGGGCTAGGGTTCATCCGGGATTTTCGGGGGGAGGCACAAATATATAGGTAGAGGGAGCTAGGAGAGTCCAAATGTAGAGCGGTTTTCGGACACGCGATCGTGATCGAACGAACGAGAGCATGGAGGGGAGTTTGTTGGGTTAGTGGGCGGATTTGGAGGGTTGCTGGGCTTCAAGAGAAAAGGGGGTTTCGGGCTGCGCGATTAACCATTGGAGTATCAAACGGACTCCAAATGGCACGAAACTTGACAGGCGGTCTACCGGTGCTATACCAAGGCCGCTTGGCAAATCACGGTCCATTCCGAGAATGTTTAACACCCACTCACAAGAATAGACAAAAGGGGGGACGCCGGAGGACATAGGAGTGTCGGATCGCGAAACGGACAACGGGGAAAATGCTCCGATGCATGAGACGAACATGTATGCAATGCAAAGCACATGATGACATGAAAAAATGCAACACCCAAGCAAATGACATGGCAACGACGGCGAATAACTGGCAGACACCTGGTGCGTCGGATCCGGGGCGTTACATTGACATCTACTCAGCCCGCATTGAGTGCATGTCACTTCGCTCGCACAGAAAACAACCACCGCTGCATTCTCCCGTCCTCTCACCCCTATCCTCTCACCACCCACCACCCACCACTCATCATCGACGCCGACGGTACCGCCGCCGCCCACATCGATGTCGGAGTCAAAGCCGATGTGCATTTGGGAGAGGGCCGTAGACGACTGGGTCGGCGATGACCCAACCGAGAAGGCCATCGGCAGGGACCTTGCCAAGTGATTCAAGAGCGTGCGCGCGCTCGTCAACCACGCCAGAGACCACTTGTCGGTGTTCACCGATGATGAGAGGGCACACGTATTCCGCAATGGCCGCAAAGCCGTGCCGGCGGCATGAGATGCCAAGAATGGTTTTGTTGTAAAACAAAAACCCATCACAGACCATTGCAACGCCGCATATGTTTCAAAAGCATAGCCACAGTTGCATCACTACTAGGGAAAAGCCTAGCAGTAGTGCGGGTCTAGGCGCTATCAGTACCACGGGCACCCGTGCTACTGATATAGCGCTACATCTAGCATTTAGCAGTAGCGTATTTAGGCCTGCGCTACTTCACAGAAACGCGGTACTGCTACTATCTGTAGCGCTTTACTTTAAACAACGATACTACTAAGTGCATACTGCTGCAAACTTCATACCCCTTGCTACTGTTATTTTTATTAGTTTGTGGACAAAAATCCTGCATATTTCTTTTGTATTTGTACAGGTTTTATACAAAAATCTCTAGCATATCATACACATACAAATGTAATCATAGCATACACATACAATAGTCTCATCAAATCATGTCATCATCATGATCATCATCCAACACAAAATGGTCTCTCGTCATCATCTTGAAATAGCGATACAAGTCTCGAATACTTGCAGCTACATCGTCATCCATCTAAACAATGATATAGAAGAGAAGAACTATCACTATGAGTGAGTGCGGAACTATGCAGTACATGACGCGGCAGTTATGAGTGCTTTCTTGTGCTAGCATGAACCTCAAGTAACTAGATTCTGCTTCTTGTCTGCGTTTGAAGCCTTTATGGTTGGCGCCCAAGACCCGCTCCACTTGCGCCTGACACTCGGGACACTCATTGTACACTCCCGGAACCTTCCCTGTGTACATGACATAGCACTGCTTCTTCACCATCAAGGATGTAGTTACCTAGATGCATCTTCATAAAGAGAATGTACAATCATATGCAACAAAATATACTTAAGCAACATGAAAAGAAAGTGTATGCAAATAGATGCAACATATAGTAAACATAAATAATGAACGCACTTTCATCGTACGCCAACTAATTAACTAGAGGTACGCAGGTCAACGTACCCAAACCAACAAAGTAGCGTTACGCAAGTTCCGCAGGGACCATGGACATCACAAAGTTTCATCGCTACAGAAATTATAAAAGTTCAACCGACACATATCATCATCATCGGCATAGTAAATCACTAGAAGTTCCATCCATCCATATCATCGAGGAAAACAAATACATTGGATTATGCAGGATACAGTATTCCAAGGAGCGCTTGATCTCTTGGAGGCGGTGAGGAGACAGCTCACTGATGTCATTGTAGTGACGGTATTCAACATCATCGGCGTAGACTGCTATGATCTTATCATCCTTTTCTCCCTGATGACAACCAACCGCCATCCTCAGTAAAACAAGGTAAGGCTATTTTCGTTCATCGCCCATTTACCACACAGAGAATGAACAAGGAATACCTGCTCAATCATGGGCATAAGGCCAATTATTCTAGCTCGGAGGAAAGAACCAACAATAACAAGCTACTCTGAGAGGTAAAAGAGTAACACAATGATCACTACCCCATCTGTTTTAGTTTATAAGGTCTTTCTAATTTATCTCGAGTCAAACCCATAAATTTTGACCATCATATTGTCATGTTTATGAGTGCTTGACTTAAGACAAACTAGATCAGCCTTATAAAATGAAAAGGAGATACAGCTCTGTTCCTAAATGTAAGACGTATTGGCAGTTCAATTTAAGTTGCCAAAACATCTTACATTTAGAAACAGAGGTACACTACTGTAGGAATACAAAGCAGTGGCGGGTGGAAAAAGTCCAGCAGTGGCGGGCAAGGCTCCCAGGGGGGCCCGCCACCGACCTCCCACCACTGACTTCATACAAATAGATGTATGTGTTGGGGAACGTAGTAATTTCAAAAAAATTCCTACGCACACACAAGATCATGGTGATGCATAGCAACGAGAGGGGAGAGTGTGTCCACGTACCCTCGTAGACCGAAACCGGAAGTGTTAGCACAACGCAGTTGATGTAGTCGTACGTCTTCACGGCCCGACCGATCAAGCACCGAAACTACGGCACCTCCGAGTTCTAGCACACGTTCAGCTCGATGACGTCCCTCGAACTCTGATCCAGCCGAGTGTCGAGGGAGAGTTCCGTCAGCACGACGGCGTGGTGACGATCTTGATGCTCTACCGTCGCAGGGCTTCGCCTAAGCACCGCTATGATATTATCGAGGTGGGCTATGGTGGAGGGGGGCAGCGCACACGGCTAAGAGATCCAAGGGATCAATTGTTGTTGTGCCTAGAGGTGCCCCCCTGCCCTCGTATATAAAGGAGCCAGGGGGAGGGGGTCGGCCGGCCACGAGGGGCGCGCTAGGAGGAGTCCTCCTCCCACCGGGAGTTGGACTCCCCCCCTCCCCCGTCCTTGTTGGACTAGGAGAGAAGGAAAGAGGGGGAGAGGAGGAAGGAAAAGGGGGCTGCACCCCTTGTCCAATTCGGACCAGAGGGGGGCTGCGCGCCTCCTTCCTTTCGGCCTCTCTCCTCTATTCCCGTATGGCCCAATAAGGCCCATATACTCCCCGGCGAATTCCCGTAACTCTCCGGTACTCCGAAAAATACCTGAATCACTCGGAACCTTTCCGAAGTCCGAATATAGTCGTCCAATATAACGATCTTTACGTCTCAACCATTTCGAGACTCCTCGTCATGTCCCCAATCTCATCCGGGACTCCGAACTCCTTCGGTACATCAAAACTCATAAACTCATAATATAACTGTCATCGAAACCTTAAGCGTGCGGACCCTACGGGTTCGAGAACAATGTAGACATGACCGAGACACGTCTCCGGTCAATAACCAATAGTGGAACCTGGATTCTCATATTGGCTCCCACATATTCTACGAAGATCTTTATCGGTCAAACCGCATAACAACATACGTTGTTCCCTTTGTCATCAGTATGTTACTTGCCCGAGATTCGATTGTCGGTATCTCAATACCTAGTTCAATCTCGTTACCGGCAAGTCTCTTTACTCGTTCCGTAATACATCATCCCGCAACTAACTCATTAGTTGCAATGCTTGCAAGGCTTAAGTGATGTGTATTACCGAGAGGGCCCAGAGATACCTCTCCGACAATCGGTGTGAAAATCCTAATCTCGAAATACGCCAACCCAACATGTACCTTCGGAGACACCAGTAGAGCACCTTTATAATCACCCGGCTACGTTGTGACGTTTGGTAGCACACAAAGTGTTCCTCCGATAAACGGGAGTTGCATAATCTCATAGTCATAGGAACATGTATAAGTCATGAAGAAAGCAACAACAACATACTAAACAATCGTGTGCTAAGCTAACGGAATGGGTCATGTCAATCACATCGTTCTCCTAAAGATGTGATCCCGTTAATCAAATGACAACTCATGTCTATGGCTAGGAAACATAACCATCTTTGATCAACGAGCTAGTCAAGTAGAGGCATACTAGTGACAATTTGTTTGTCTATGTATTCACACATGTATTATATTTCCGGTTAATACAATTCTAGCATGAATAATAAACATTTATCATGATATAAGGAAATAAATAATGACTTTATTATTGCCTCTAGGGCATATTTCCTTCAGTCTCCCACTTGCACTAGAGTCAATAATCTAGTTCACATCATCATGTGATTAACCACCAATATTCACATCTGTATGTGATTAATACTCATAGTTCACATCGTCATGTGATCAACACCCAAAGGGTTTACTAGAGTCAATAATCTAGTTCACATTATCATGTGATTCAACACCCAAAAGAGTACTAAGGTATGATCATGTTTTGCTCGTGAGAGAAGTTTAGTCAACGGGCCTGTAACATTCAGAGCCGTATGTATTTTGCAAATATTCTATGTCTACAATGCTCTGCATGGATCTACTCTAGCTCGTTGCTCCCACTTTCAATATGTATCCAGATTGAGATTTAGAGTCATCTAGATCAGTGTAAAAGTTTGCACCGATGTAATTTTTACGACGAACTCTTTTATCACCTCCATGATCGAGAAACATCTCCTTTGTCCTCACTAAGGATATTCTTGACCTCTGTCCAATGATCTACTATTAGATCAAAATTGTATTCCTTTGCCAAACTCAGAGCAAGGTATACAATAGCTTTGGTACACAGCATAGCATACTTTATAGAACCTATAAATGGGGCATAGGGAATGACTTTTCATTCTCTTTCTATTTTCTGCAGTGGTCGGGATTTGAGTCTTACTCAATTTCACACCTTTGCAACACAGGCAAGAACTCCTTCTTTGACTGTTCCATTTTGAACTACTTCAAAATCTTATCAAGGTATGTACTCATTGAAAAAACTTATCAAGCGTCTTGATCTATGTATATAGATCTTGATGCTCAATGTGTAAGCATACCGAGGTCTTTCTTTGAAAAACTTTTATTCAAGTATCCTTTTATGCTATCCAGAAATTCTATATCATTTCCAATAAACAATATGTCTTGCACATATAATATCAGAAATGCTACAGAGCTCCCACTCACTTTCTTGTAAATACAGGCTTCTCCAAAAGTCTGTATAAAACCATATGCTTTGATTACACTATCAAAGCGCTTATTCCAACTCCGAGAGGCTTGCACCAGTCCATAAATGGATCGCTGGAGCTTGCACACTTTGTTAGCACCTTTTGGATCGACAAAACCTTCTCGTTGCATCATATACAACTCTTCTTCCAGAAATCCATTCAGGAATGCAGTTTTGACATCCATTTGCCATATTTCATAATCATAAAATGCGGCAATCGCTAACATGATTCGGACAGACTTAAGCATCGCTACGGGTGAGAAAGTCTCATCGTAGTCAACCCCTTGAACTTGTCGAAAACCTTTTGCAACAAGTCGAGCTTTGTAGACAATTACATTACCATCAGCGTTAGTCTTCTTCTTGTAAATCCATTTATTCTCGATGGCTTGCCGATCGTCGGGCAAGTCAACCAAAGTCCATACTTTGTTCTCATACATGGATCTCATCTCAGATTTCATGGCCTCAAGCCATTTTGCGGAATCTGGGCTCATCATCGCTTCCTCATAGTTCGTAGGTTCATCATGGTCTAGTAACATGACTTCCAGAACATGATTGCCGTACCACTCTGGTGCGGATCTTACTCTGGAAGACCTACGAGGTTTTGTAGCAACTTGATCTGAAGTTTCATGATCATCATCATTAACTTCCTCACTAATTGGTGTAGGAATCATTGCAACTGATTTCTGTGATGAACTACTTTCCAATAAGGGAGAAGGTACAATTACCTCATCAAGTTCTACTTTCCTCCCACTCACTTCTTTCGAGAGAAACTTCTTCTCTAGAAAGGATCCATCTTAGCAATGAATAACTTGCCTTTGGATCTGTGATAGAAGGTATACCCCATAGTTACCTTTGGGTATTCTATGAAGACGCACTTCTCCGATTTGGGTTTGAGCTTATCAGGTTGAAACTTTTTCACATAAGCATCGCAGCCCCAAACTTTAAGAAATGACAACTTTGGTTTCTTGCCAATACACAGTTCACAAGGCGTCGTCTCAACGGATTTTGATGGTGCCCTAATTAAAGTGAATGCAACTGTCTGTAATGCATAAACACAAAACAATAGTGGTAAACCGATAAGAGATATCATAGATTGCACAATATCCAATAAAGTGCGGTTACGACTTTCAGACACACCATAACGCTATAGTGTTCTAGGTGGTGTGAACTGTGAAACTATTCCACATTGTTTTATATGAAGGCCAAACTTGTAACTCAAATATTCTCCTCCATTATCAGATCGTAGAAACTTTATTTTCTTGTTACGATGATTCTCCACTTCACTCTAAAATTCTTTGAAGTTTTCAAATATTTCAGACTTGTGTTTCATTAAGTAGATATACCCATATCTGCTCAAATCATCTGTGATGGTAAGAAAATAACGATACACGCTGCGAGCCTTAACACTCATCGGATCGCATACATCGGTATGTATTATTTCCAATAAGTCAGTAGCTTGTTCCATTGTTCCGGAGAACGGAGTTTTAGTCATCTTTCCCAAAAGGCACGATTCACAAGCATCAAATGATTCATAACCAAGTGATTCCGAAAATCCATCTTTATGGAGTTTCTTCATGCGCTTTACACCGATATGACCCAAACGGCAGTGCCACAAATAAGTTGCACTATCATTATTAACTTTACATCTTTTGGCATCAATATTATGAATATTTGTATCACTACGATCGAGATCCAACAAACTATTTTCATTGGGTGTATGACCATCGAAGGCTTTATTCATGTAAACAGAATAACAATTATTCTCTGACTTTAAATGAATAACCGTATTGCAATAAACATGATCGAATCATATTCATGCTCAACGCAAACGCCAAATAACATTTATTTAGGTTTAACACTAATCCCGAAAGTATAGGGAGTGTGCGATGATGATCATATCAATCTTGGAACCACTTCCAACATACATCATCACTTCACGCTTAACTAGTCTCTGTTTACTCTGTAACTCCTGTTTTGAGTTACTAATTTTTAGCAACCGAACAAGTATCAAATACTCAGGGACTACTATAAACACTAGTAAGGTACACATCAATAACCTGTATATCAAATATACCCTTGTTCACTTTGCCATCCTACTTATCCACCAAATATCCAGGGCATTTCCGCTTCTAGTGACCATTTCCTTTGCAGTGTAAGCACTCAGTTTCAGGCTTTGGTCCAGCTTTGGGCTTCTTCGCAGGAGTGACAACTTGCTTGCCATTCTACTTGAAGTTCCCTTTCTTTTCCTTTGCCCTTTTCTTGAAACTAGTGGTCTTGTCAATCATAAACACTTGAGGCTCTTTTCTTGATTTCTACCTTCGTCGATTTCAGCATCACGAAGAGCTCCGGAATCGTTTTCGTCATCCCTTGCATTATAGTTCATCACGAAGTTCCAGTAACTTGGTGATGGTGACTAGAGAACTCTGCCAATCACTATCTTATCTGGAAGATTAACTCCCATTTGATTCAAGCGATTGTAGTACTCAGACAATCTAAGTACTTGCTCACTAGTTGAGCAATTCTCCTCCATCTTTTAGGCGAAGTATTTGTCAGAGGTCTCATACCTCTTGACACCGGCATGAGTCTGAAATACCAATTTCATCTCTTGAAACATCTTATATGTTCCATGACGTTTCAAAAACGTTTTTGTAGTCCCGGTTCTAAGCCATAAAGCATGGTGCACAAAACTATCAAGTAGTCATCATATTGAGCTAGCCAAACGTTCATAACGTATGCATCTGCTCCTGCAATAGGTTTGTCACCTAGTGGTGCATCAAGGACATAATTCTTCTGTGCAGCAATGAGGATAAACCTCAGATCATGGACCAAGTCCGCATCATTGCTACTAACATTTTTCAACTTAGTTTTCTCTAGGAACACATATAAAAACATAGGGAAGCAAAAACATAGGGAAGCAACAACGCGAGGTACTGATCTACAACATAATTTGCAAAAATACTACCATGACTAAGTTCATGATGAATTTAAGTTCAGTTAATCATACTACTAAAGACCTCCCACTTAGACAGATATCTCTCTAGTCATCTAAGTGATCACGTGATCTGTATCAATTAAACCATGTTCGATCATCACGTGATCATGTCTACTATATGATTCACGTTCGACCTTTCGGTCTCCGTGTTCCGAGGCCATATCTGTATATTCTAGGCTCGTCAAGTTTAACCTGAGTATTCCGCGTGTGCAACTCTTTTGCACCCGTTGTATTTGAACGTAGAGCCTATCACACCCGATCATCATGTGGTGTCTCAGCACGAAGAACTTTCGCAATGGTGCATACTCAGGGAGAACACTTCTTGATAATTAGTGAGAGATCATCTTAAAATGCTACCGTCAATCAAAGCAAGATAAGATGCATAAAGCATAAACATCACATGCAATCAATATAAGTGATATGATATGGCCATCATCATCTTGTGCTTGTGATCTCCATCTCCGAAGCACTGTCGTGATCACCATCGTCACCGGCGCGACACCTTGATCTCCATCATAGCATCGTTGTCGTTACGCCATCTATTGCTTCTACGACTATTGCTACCGCTTAGAGATAAAGTAAAGCAATTACAGGGCGTTTGCATTTCATACAATAAAGCGACAACCATATGGCTCCTGCCATTTGCCGATAACTTCGGTTACAAAACATGATCATCTCATACAATAAAATATAGCATCACATCTTGACCATATCACATCACAACATGCCCTGCAAAAACAAGTTAGACGTCCTCTACTTTGTTGTTGCAAATTTTACGTGGTTGCTACGGGCTGAGCAAGAACCGTTCTTACCTACGCATCAAAACCACAACGATAGTTTGTCAAGTTAGTGTTGTTTTAACCTTCGCAAGGACCGGGCATAGCCACACTCGGTTCAACTAAAGTTGGAGAAACTGACACCCGCCAGCCACCTATGTGCAAAGCACGTCGGTAGAACCAGTCTCGCGTAAGCGTACGCGTAATGTCGGTCCGGGCCGCTTCATCCAACAATACCGCCGAACCAAAGTATGACATGCTGGTAAGCAGTATGACTTGTATCGCCCACAACTCACTTGTGTTCTACTCATGCATATAACATCTACGCATAAAACCTAGGCTCGGATGCCACTGTTGGGGAACGTAGTAATTTCAAAAAAATTCCTACGCACACACAAGATCATGGTGATGCATAGCAACGAGAGGGGAGAGTGTGTCCACGTACCCTCGTAGACCGAAAGCGGAAGCGTTAGCACAACGCGGTTGATGTAGTCGTACGTCTTCACGGCCCGACCGATCAAGCACCGAAACTACGGCACCTCCGAGTTCTAGCACATGTTCAGCTCGATGACGTCCCTCGAACTCTGATCCAGCCGAGTGTCGAGGGAGAGTTCCGTCAGCACGATGGCGTGGTGACGATCTTGATGTTCTACCATCGTAGGGCTTCTCCTAAGCACCGCTACGATATTATCGAGGTGGACTATGGTGGAGGGGGGCACCGCACACGGCTAAGAGATCCAAGGGATCAATTGTTGTTGTGCCTAGAGGTGCCCCCCTGCCCCCGTATATAAAGGAGCCAGGGGGAGGGGGTCGGCCGTCCAGGAGGGGCGCTCCAGGAGGAGTCCTCCTCCCACCGGGAGTTGGACTCCCCCCTTCCTTGTTGGAGTAGGAGAGAAGGAAAGAGGGGGAGAGGAGGAAGGAAAAGGGGGCTGCACCCCTTGTCCAATTCGGACCAGAGGGGGGCTGCGTGCCTCCTTCCTTTCGGCCTCTCTCCTCTATTCCCGTATGGCCCAATAAGGCTCATATACTCCCCGGCAAATTCCAGTAACTCTCAGGTACTCCAAAAAATAACCGAATCACTCGGAACCTTTCTGAAGTCCGAATATAGTCGTCCAATATATCGATCTTTACATCTCGACCATTTCGAGACTCCTAGTCATGTCGCCGATCTCATCCGGGACTCCGAACTCCTTCGGTACATCAAAACTCATAAACTCATAATATAACTATCGTTGAAACCTTAAGTGTGCGGATCCTACGGGTTCGAGAACAATGTAGACATGACCGAGACACGTCTCCGGTCAATGACCAATAGCGGAACCTGGATTCTCATATTGGCTCCCACATATTCTACAAAGATCTTTATCGGTCAAACCGCATAACAACATACGTTGTTCCCTTTGTCATCGATATGTTACTTGCCCGATATTCGATCGTCAGGTATCTCAATACCTAGATCAATCTTGTTGCCGGCAAGTCTCTTTACTCGTTCCGTAATACATCATCCCGCAACTAACTCATTAGTTGCAATGCTTGCAAGGCTTAAGTGATGTGTATTACCGAGAGGGCCCAGAGATACCTCTCCGACAATTGGAGTGACAAATCCTAATGTCGAAATACGCCAACCCAACATGTACTTTCGGAGACACCTGTAGAGCACCTTTATAATCACTCAGTTACGTTGTGACGTTTGGTAGCACAAAAAGTGTTCCTCCGGTAAACGGGAGTTGCATAATCTCATAGTCATAGCAACATGTATAAGTCATGAAGAAAGCAACAGCAACATACTAAACGATCGTGTGCTAAGCTAACCGAATGGGTCATGTCAATCACATCATTCTCCTACTGATGTGATCCCGTTAATCAAATGACAACTCATGTCTATGGCTAGGAAACATAACCATCTTTGATCAACGAGCTAGTCAAGTAGAGGCATACTAGTGACAATCTGTTTGTCTATGTATTCACACATGTATTATGTTTCCGGTTAACACAATTCTAGCATGAATAATAAACATTTATCATGATATAAGGAAATAAATAATAACTTTATTATTGCCTCTAGGGCATATTTCCTTCAGTACGCATTAGTGTACAACAACACATGTCGCATCATTAGTACGTACACATACATACAAGACCTCATGATAACAACAATACCATAATGACAATGTGCTGGATAAAGATAATCAAATTCTTTACTTGTCCACTTATCCACATGATCTTGCATACTTCATTGTTGATTTTCACTTTGTGGACGTAATTGACATAATGATCCTCAACTTATTTGTGGACGTAGTTGGCATAATGACACTCAACTTCTTTTTTAGTCTTATATCCTTTGTAGTAGTTGTTTTTGTAACCGTCCACTTGGTCCTTGCATATCTCCCATGAATCATAAATTCCAAGATTCTTCCCAATGTACACCACATACCAGTCCCACTTCATCTACATAAATAAATAAAGAAGCCAACAAGTCAATTTCATAGTTATCCAATCACATAGAGCAAAGGCACATTATAATGTCTGTAACACCATAGACGATACAAATAACCATCTTGCACAGTTCATTAGTAGTTCAGAAGTAAAAGTGTAGAAATCCAAAGTCCCTCAAAAAATGAAAATTTCTGCTTGGAAGGTTGCTTCGTGTTCTCTACCAACAGAAAGGTGCAAAGAACTCAGACATTTATTGAGATGGTCGACGTGCCTGTTATGTGGTGTGGAGGAGGAAGGCACATTCCATGCATTGGTAACTTGTGCTCACAACAGGATCATTTGGGTTAACATGCGTGATAGATGGCCCCTCCCACCTGATGAATTACTTATCAACAATGGGAAGGAATGATTGATGCACTTGCTCACCAGGTGCTCTGATGATGTTCGCGACATGGTCATTTGTTTGGCAGTTGCGCTATGACCAAACACATGGAAAGGAGACTGCAACGGGCCTGATCGGAGAGGAGATCGAAGGGGAAGGGAAGGGGATCCAGATTGCAGCAGAGAGAGGGAAGGGTAGGTGAGGAAGGGGATAACTTGAAGGAGAGGTCACCTCTTCCTGATCTGTTTAGCCAAATGATTGACGATACATCTACAACCACACACCGCCACACTTATACTACACACGCACACCTAATCAATTGTCCACCGCAGGATCCTTCCAGCCCTTCTCTGTGACGCCAACTGCCAGGTTGGTCTTCCCAGGTTTTCTTTGTCGTGGCCCCACTGC
>NC_041385.1:60855546-60885213 GCF_002162155.2 Triticum dicoccoides
CCCCAAGCCGGGGATGCTGGAAAATGAGCTTGTACCGTGCAGGATCCTCCCAAGTAGCCAAAGAAGAAGGCCAATCTCGCCACTGGACCAATATACGTCGCTTGCGTGCTCCTTGACTTGTGATCTCCCGGCTATCAAGGACACCAAGGGGTTCCTGGGCAGCCTGCAAAACATTGTCAGCTGGTGGGAGCTCACCCAAAGCCGGAGTGTCCATGCCCAAAGCCTTCTTGAGTTGAGAAACATGAACGACATGGTGAATTTTTCTAGACTCTGGAAGTTGTAACTTGCACGCGACCTTGCCCACACGTGCTTCGATCTTATATGGCCCATAATAGCGAAAGGAGAGCTTCTAGTATGGTCTCTGTGTGACTGATGTCTGGATGGATGGTTGGAGGCAAAGAAAGACGGAGTCCCCCACTTCAAACTCACAGTCCGTTTGGTGCTTGTCCGCTTGACACTTCATCCGATCTTGCGCACGCTTGAGCTGCTGTTGCAACAGAATTTGCATCACTTCCCGTTCATGGAGCCAGGCTGCCAAATCTGGCACCGTGCACTCATCCACTTGAGTGACACCCGATTCTCTGGGATGGGTGCCGTAGATGACTTCAAATGGAGTTCGCCCCAATGCTGAATGGAAGGTAGTATTGTACAAATCCTCAGCCAGAAAGAGCCATTTGTACCAGTTCTTTGGGCAAGCATGGACCAAGCAGTGGATATACATCTCCAAACACTAATTTGCCTACTCCGTTTGTCCATCTATCTGCCGGTGGTAGGAGGAACTCAGATGCGGCTCAGCTTTAGATAACTTGAACAACTCCTACCACAAGGTACTTGTAAATATCTGGTCCCTATCTGAGATGATTGCCAGCGGTAATCCATGCAGGTGGAAGATGTGCTGCATAAATGTCGTAGGCACCGTCAACGCACTGTAGGGGAGCTTCAAGGGAATAAAGTGGCCATACTTTGAGAATTTGTCAACAACCACAAGAATCACATCATAACCACTGGAGAGCGGGAGTCCTTCGATGAAATCCAATGAGATGACTGTCCAAGGACGCTTGGGGATTGGCAACGGTTGCAGCAAACCGGCCGGTGACACCCGCTTAGTTTTTGCTTGTTGGTAGGTCAAGCAAGTCTGGACAAACTGTTTGACAGTATCTTTTAACCCTTTCCACACAAACAGCCGGCGAACTCTATTGTATGTGGCATGAAAGCCTGAGTGACCACCCGTAGCACTGTTGTGCAATGCTTTGACCAGTGTCTCTTGAATATCAGGAGCTTGCCCTATCTAGATCCTACCTTCAAAACAGAGCACCCCTTCCTGGAGAGAAAAACCCTCCTCAGCATTGGGATCCAGTGCAAGGCGAGCAATGCGTTGTTGCACTGTTGCGTCATCCTTGTAGCTCTGAAGGATTGTCTCCAGCCAGATAGGACGGCACACTGAAAGGGTTGCCAGCTCGGCCCCCGGATCCGGTGTGCGCCTGGACAGTGCATCAGCCACCCGGTTGGAAGTGCCAGCCTTGTATTGGATTTTAAATTGAAGCCCCACTAGCTTAGTGAAAGCATGCTGTTGGATTGGCATGTTGAGTCTTTGATCATTCAACTTCAGGAGACTGCGTTGGTCCGTCTTGATAAAAAATTCCGAATGTTGCAGGTATGGGCGCCAATGATCCACTACGAGTAATAGAGCCAAGCATTCCTTCTCATATGCTGACAGCCCCAAATTACGAGGGAAGAGAGCCTTGCTGAGATAAGCCACCGGATGTAAGTTCTGCATTAACACCGCACCAATCCCGGTGGCACTAGCATCGGTCTCGATGACGAACTGCTTCTTGATATCCGGTAGGGCAAGGACCAGGGCTTCCACAAGTGCTTTCTTCAGTGCTTGAAAGGCATCTTCAGTCGTAGATGTCCACAGAAACAATGTGTTCTTCCGAAGGAGATCATTCAAGGGCCTAGCGAGGATGCCAAAGTTGCAAAAAAAATCTGTAATACCCCGCCAGCCCATGTATGAATGGCCTTAACATGTTGATCCAAGGTGGCCACCCCCTCTCCACTGATTCTGTGACCCAAATAACTGATATGTTGCTGTGCAAAGGCACACTTAGAGTGTTTGACCTTCAGTTCATTCTCGTGCAGCAGTTGGAGAACCTTCCTTAGTAGTTCTATATGGGCATCCAGGGTGCGAGAGTGGACCAAAATGCCGTCCATGAATAATAAAACTCCCTTTCTCAGTAGTGGCGATAGAACCGTGTTCATGCCATTTTGAAATGTTGGGGGACCTCCAGTCACTCTGTATGGCAAGACATGGAACTGGAAATGTCCGTGATGCATCTTGAATGCTGTTTTGATCCCATCCACTTCAATCAGTCATATTTGGTGGTAGTCTGCCCTTAAGTCAAGCTTAGAGAACCAGAAGGAACCAGCCAATTCATCAAGGAGTTCATCGATGATAGGCAAGGGATAGGTGTTCTTGATCGTGATGGCATTCAGATGACGAAAATCAACACAAAACCTCCATGTTTGGTCCTTCTTCTTGACAAGCAGCATAGGAGAGGAAAATGGGCTCATGCTTGGCACGATCAGACCGGCTCGCAGTATCTCCTTGACTTGCACCTCAATCTATGTCTTCTGTTCTGGTGTATAATGATACGGTCGTACGTTCACTGGTTTAGCCCCATGCAGCAAGGGAATGGTATCCCATGGTCTGTGCTTGGGTAACCCTGTTGGCTCAGCAAACACTTGAGGGAACTGGTCCAGCAACTCCAGAACTAGAGCAGGCACTTGCCTCGTGGGATTGGTGCTTTCTACTTGCTCAACAGCACACAGGAGCACGATGTGAGCTGTTTCCTCATCCTCCTCCATAGCCTGAACTGAATCGCTAACACTTGTGGTATTGATGGTATCTTTGCAACAACTCCACGCAACTCACACTACTAAAAAAATGGCTATAGCTAATATGGACATTAATGACGCACTATACATGTGGTGCGCCACTGCTATATAGCAGTGGCACACCATGTGTAGGTGCACCATTAGTAACCAAAACAGTAATGGCGTATCAGGTGAAAAGTGCACCATTACTAAGTTTGACCAAGGTTTGACCCTGTCATACACATAGTAATGGCGCACTTTGTATAGGTGCGGCATTACTAAGTTGACATAGTAATGGCGCACCTTTACAAAGTGTGCCATTACTATGTGTATGACTTGGTCAAACCTTGGTCAAACTTAGTAATGGCGCACTTTACATAGGTGCGCCATTACTATGTCAAATTTAGTAATGGCACACCTATACAAAGTGCGCCATTACTAAGCTTGACCAAGGTTTGACCAAGTCGTACACATAGTAATGGCGCACTTTGTGAAGGTGCGCCATTACTAACTTTCAAATGCACCCCCCCCCCTCCCCGTGGACCGCCTTTTCATTTAAAAAAAGAAAATGATGGAAATATCGAAAAAATAAAAGAAAATAAGTTTGCCATGTGATATGTGGTCTACTTGTTGGGAAAATTTAAAAATATGAATTTCGACTTTATTTGCAAAATCTCTCTGGAATTTGTAGAATGGGCATAATTTTTGCATACGAACTCGGATTAAAAAGTTTTTTATATGAAAAATCATCTACTCGAAAAGTTACATCCAAATTCAACCAGGGAAACCCCGTTGAAGATTTTTAGAATCCCCAAAAACCTAACAGAATAAAAGATACGGGGCTTTTAAGATCTAGAGGGGGAAAAACAGGAAAATATTCAAAGTTAGTAATGGCGCACCTTTTGCTAGGTGCGCCACTAGTAACAGGAAAAAAATTGGTTTCGATTTTTTTTGGGAAAAATCTTCAAAATATGATACGTAATATGACGGGGAAGTTTGAAATATTTTTCAAAATTTCATCACACTCATGAACATGAACAAAGTCCTAGACAGCAACAAGGTTTAATAGGATTGATATGATAGATATATCAACAAGTGCCTGTTAAGTGAGCTGGTGCTAGAGTTTGCTTGGGCTAGAGTAGTGTGAGGATGGGTGACCTTCCGGGAAGTTTGACCACGAAGTGGGATTTGACTTGAGATTAAGCATATTGACCCGCGATTAAGCCATAGTGACCCGAGATTAAGAAAAAAATGAAAACATATATTCTGAAAAAAAAATTGGAAAAAATTTTTAGAATTTTTTTTGAAAAAAAATATTAGTAATGGCGCACTTCTATGTGGTGCGCCATTACTAAGTCAGATAGTAATGACGCACTTCTAGGCATAGTAATGGTGCACTATAGGTGTGTCATTACTATCTCTGATGGTAATGGTGCACCAAATGTGCGCCATTAGTATTTGTTATTAGTGGCGTGATAATAGTGGCGCACCTATAGTGCACCATTAATGGCAAAAATAGGTGCACCGCTAAGAGGCCTTTTTCTAGTAGTGTCAATCAATTCTTGCTTATGCCAAAACTGCAATATCTTGTGCTCCCAATCAACCCACATAGGGCCACACTGCTGCAACCAGTCCATTCCAACTACCATTGTTGGGGAACGCGGTAACACTACTAGGGAAAACCTTATACACAGAACTTTAGCAGTAGCGCGTGTTAAAATTAGGCACTACTGCTACTTAGCAGCAGCGCGTTGGCTCAAAGGACGCTACTGTTATCCTCTTAGCAGTAGCGCGGCAGGAACAAAACACGCTACTACTATAATTGCCACACCGTTCCCGACGTGCTAGGTATATTAGTAGCGCCCTTCTAAAAACCACGCTACTACTATGGATTTTAGCAGCAGCGAGTTTTCTCTCCCCATGCTATTGTTAAATCTATTTTCACCTAACCCCCCGCGTGGGCTTCCCTCTCCTTTGCTTCCTCCCCCAATTACCCAATCTCTCTTCTTCCCCTCATCGCCTTCGCCGGAGCCCCTGCCCTCGCCCTCACCGGGGGCCCTGCCCTCGCTCTCCGCCGGAGTCTGCCCCTCGACGTCATCGCGAGCCTGTGCCTCCTCCTCCTCAACCTCGACCTTGCCGGAGCCCATTCCCTCGCTATCCACCACCGTCTCCCTCGACCCGCCTTGCCGTCGTCTTCCCCAACCCCGCCTCACCGCCGACTCCCCCGACCCCGCCTCGGTGCCGCCGTCTCCCTCGACCCCATCTCTCTCCCCGCCCTCTGTAAGCACTCTCCCCTTCCCTCTTCTCTGCTCTCTGTTAGTATGAACCCTAGCTATTTAGTGCTAGTTAGTATGAACCCTAGGCTATTTTTAGTGCTAGTTAGTTAATTACAATTAGTATTAACCCTATTTAATTAAGTAGTACGAACCCTAGTTAAAAAATGGATACTTATATGGTAATTAGGGCAGTAGTTCCTAAGTACTAATTAATTAGTAAGAACTAGGTACTAATTAGGTACTAGTTTATTTTTATTTATAATAAGTTTATTTTTAGTAAGAACTAGTTGAATTAATAGAACTAGTTAGTAAGAACTTGTTGCTATTTTTTTAGTTAAAGCAATTTTTCCCGCATCGACGTGGACGATGCCTATCCCACATCCTCATCGTCGAGTCGGCGGAGGACGACACCTACTTGACCAGATGGGCCATGTTCGGTACTGGGCTCCACCAAGGTGGTACTGGGAGGTGCTACCTACCAGGGGGCGCAGGTTGGTGAGGAGCCAGTCTGTCGTTGACCCGAACCTTCTTTGGTGGCGGTCGCGTGGGCCAGTGACGGTCCAGAGGCTCGAGGACCCCGCGGAGGTGGTGCATCACCGTGTTAGTGAGGAGAACGCGCACGTCCATCGCTACTTGTTTGCGTTGGAGCACAGGTTCTCCAATACCTGGCAGGTTCTCCAGGGATCTCACTGGAGCTATGATCCCGTGATGGTTCCTTCTCTGTGGGTGTCCACCGCCCGCGCCGATACCCCCGTCGTGAGCTAGGGTTTTAGTTGTATTAGTGATGTTATATGTATGATACTATTCAGGATGTATTAGTAATAATATTCGATGATGTACGGATGCATGAGATGATTTACTTTTGCTTATTGAATGCATGCTAATTTGAGTCCTATAAGATATTTTGAAATGTATATCTTGTGTTTCTCAAATAGGATATCTGCTTGCCCAAGTTGCCGGTCATGTTTGCAGGTTACACCTCCGAGTGGCCTATGTTTTGCTAGAGTGTTGATTCATTTCCGTTCTGGCAAATTTTAGGTGCTCGATATGTCCTATTTTAGCAAAGGTCATGCCGGATTTTTCCATGAATTTTGGCATGACTTGTGCCAGAATATGTAGGAAATATCGAGTGCCCCAGATTTGTGTGTTGAGTATCCTGGTAGTTGTCTTTGATCAATTTTCAATTCATGTTTTAACTATGAACATAGGAAATGTCTGACGACGAAAAGTATTTTGGTATTTGCAAAGACTGCGAAGACGAGCGCGGCATGTGCAACAGAATCTTCCTAGATGATGATAGGCGCTTCAGCATCAAGCTAGATGAGAACTTCGAAGTGGATACAGTAAGTCATGACGATAAGTCTTTTTTCGTAATTAAGCATGACATCTGCTTCATTTGCTTCAACTTATATTTTTTTTACTATTCTACTAGCATATCCCTGTCATGCAAGAGTTTTTGTATTGGATAAGATATGTTTCAGTTCTATGACAACTACTATGGAGGTAAAGAGAGTTTATTTGAAGACCGACATAGTTATATTTTCCATGCAAAATTATACAACGAAGATGACTACACCTATTTTGGATGCAAAACATGGCGAGCACTATGCAAGACTTATGCATTTGAGCCTGATATGGTTATCACCTTTGATATTCGTCCGGAAGATGATATTGAAGGTAATACCGACATCTGGGTCGGTGTGCAGACGCCTCCAGTTCTACCAAAATGTGAGTTTCTCAACCATATTTATGTCTTTGATATTGTTTATTCAAAAATAGTTGACAACTAATTTCTATTGACAACTTATTTCCAATCAAGCAAACATGTCCAACGCTTGGTAGACATGACCTACTACTGTCCCGGGGCTGAACTAAACTGCGAGGAGATAAGTCATTATGTTGCATGGCTTGAGGATCTTCATACTGTCAAGACAAATTATTTTTCTGGACTTGCAAATCTTAGTACTCAAAACGTGCGGCCAATAGTGTTCGTATTGAACTACGGTCACATGTATTTAGGAAAGATGGTAAGATTTTTACTATTTGTACTCAGTGCATCTTTTGCATACATTATTTTTAAGCTAAACTTCATTGCTATGTATATTACTATACGATGTTCTTCAACAGGGACTCCTGCTGAATGTTGTGCCTCATTGGATCGAGACTAAAGGTCAGATGAGAATTGTTAGCTTAAGGCCAAGATATCATATAATGCACTTTAGTGCATTCAGGATTTCTAATAGCGAGGGACACTTAATAGTGAAAGATTGGAGCAAAATTCTGAACGATCGCAGAGAAGTACTAGGGGACAGCAATCAGAAGCGCAGCCCACGATTAGGAGACAGGTTCATCTGCATGCTCCAACTTGATGAAGAACGAGTGCTACACATGTTTTATGTTATTTTACCTGAGAGAGAGCAGCAGGAGTGATTAGCTAGTGTTGATGGTAATGACTCTGATGATTTTTATTAGCTAGTGTTGCTGGTGATTAGATAGCTACCGCAGCTAGTGTTGGCGGTGATTAGCTAGCTAGAATGAGTTTGAAGATGATGATGTGCTACACTATGACTATGATGATTAAATAACTACTGTTGATGTTATGACTATGATGATGATTAAATAGCTTGTGCCGGCGGATTAGATTTAAGTGGAGGCAACATGTGGTGCACATTGAAAGTACTACTAGTCCAAACTAGATCAAGTTTGGTTTAGTAGTATACTTTTGACATGCACCACATATTGCCTCCACTTGAACCTAATCCATCTTCATTTGACACACTATTATGGACATAATGATGTAAATCTCCTAACTGGTATTGTACCAATATTTGTAGTATGGTGTATAAATATACTAAAAATAAAAAAATAAAAAAATAATGCTAGTATCTATGGGGAGTAAACACGTTGCCACTAGCTAGATTAGCAGCAGCGTGGGAATGAACAAATGCTGCAGCTATTTGTCCTAGCAGTAGCGCGTGCAGGCACGCGTTACTGCTAAGAAATAGTTGTAGCGCCTTATTAGTAGCGCGGCCACCCGTGCTACTAGCGAGCACAAAACCCGCGCTACTGCTAGGGTTTTCCCTAGTAGTGTAATTTCGAAAAATTCCTACGATCACGCAAGATCTATCTAGGAGATGCATAGCAACAAGCACTACTAGAGAAAGGGCTGCTAGTGGTGCACCTGTTTTCGCTACTAATGGCGTACTACAGGTGCGCCACTAGCACCACGCCATTAGATTTTTTTTTCTAATGGCGCACCTGTGATGCGCCATTAGTATCAGTATAGCCCATGGTGCGCCATTAGTATACCTGGTATACTAATGGCGCACCACATAGAAGTGCGCCATTAGTAACAAATTCTTTTCAAAAAAAATTCAGAATTTTTTAAAAAAAAATTTAATTTTTTTTCTTAATCTCAGGTCACTATGGCTTAATCTCGGGTCAAATCGCACTTCGTGGTCAAACTTCCCGAAAGGTCACCCATCCTCACACTACTCCAGCCCAAGCACGCATAACTTCAGAGTTCTATCCAACCCCAGCAACAGCTCACTTCACAGGCACTAATTGATATATCTACCATATCAATCCTATTATACCTTGTTGATGTCTAGGACTTTGTTTATGTCCATGACTATGATGAAATTTTGAAAAATATTTCAAACTTCCCGGTCATATTACGTATCATTTTTTGAAAAAAAATCAAAAAAATTTCAAAACCAATTTTTTTTTCTGTTACTAGTGTCGCACCACATCCACGGTGCGCCACTAGTAAGTTTGAATATTTTTAAATTTTTTTGCCTCTAGATCTTGAAAGCCCTGTAACTTTTTTCTATTAGGTTTTTCGGGATTTTGAAAATGTTTAACGGGGTTCCCCCGGTTAAATTTGGATGTAACTTTTCGAGTAGATGATTTTTCATATAAAAAACTTTTTAATCCGAGTTCGTATGCAAAAGTTATGCCCATTTTACAAATTTCCAGAGAGATTTTGCAAATAAAGTCGAAATTCATATTTGTAAATTTTCCCAACAACTAGACCACATATCACATAGGAAACTTATTTTCTTTTATTTTTTTGACATTTTTATCATTTTCTTTTATTTTTTTAAAAACTAAAAAGGCAGTCCGCCAGGGGGGGTGTGCATTCGGTGGAATTTTTGGGCCAAGTTAGTAATGGCGCACCACTCCCACGGTGCGCCATTACTAGTTTTGAAAAAAAATGAAAAAAATGAAAAAAAATTGAAATTTTTTTACTAGTGGCGCACCGTGGATGTGGTGCACCATTACTAGTTAAAACTAGTAATGGCGCACTATCCCCTGGTGCGCCATTACTAGTTTGAAAAAGAATGAAAAAAATTTGAATTTTTTTACTAATGGCGAACCGTGGATGTGGTGCGCCATTACTAGTTTAACTAGTAATGGCGCACTATCCCCTGGTGCGCCATTACTAGTTTTGAAAAAAAATAAAAAATTTGTTACTAATGGCGCACCAGGAATGTGGTGCGCCATTAGTATTTGGACACTAATGGCGCACCAACACATGGTGCGTCATTAGTATATAGTAGTGGTGCACCACATGTATGGTGCGCCATTAGTGTCCATTTCATCTATAGCCCTTTTCCTAGTAGTGAAGAGGGGAGAGTGTGTCCATGTACCCTCGTAGACCGAAAGCGGAAGCATTTCAATAACATGGTTGATGTCGTCGAACGTCTTCGCAATCAAACTGATCCAAGTACCGAACATACGGCACCTCCGTGTTCAGCACATGTTCAACTCGATGACGTCCCTCATGCTCTTGATCTAGTTGAGGACGAGGGTGAGTTCCGTCAGCACGACGGCGTGGCGAAAGTGATGATGATGCTACCGGCGCAGGGCTTAGCCTAAGCACTATGATGGTATGATCGAGGTGTAACTGTGGAGGGGGGCACCGCACACGGTTGGGAGAGAAACTTGTGTGTTCTAGGGTACCCCTGCCCCCGTATATAAAGGAGCAAGGGGGAGGCTGGCCGGCCCTCCTAGGGTGCGCCGCACAAGGGGAGTCCTACTAGGACTACTAGTCCTAGTAGGATTCCACCAAGAGGGAGAGAGGGGGAAGGAAGGAGAGGGAGAGGGAGAAGGAAAGGGGGCGCTGCCCCCCTTCCCTAGTCCAATTCAGAGTCAAGGGGGAGGGGGCGCACGACCTGCCCTAGCCGCCCCTCTCTCTCTCTCTCCACAAAGGCCCATGTGGCCCATTAGTTCCCCCGGGGGGTTCCGGTAACCCCTTTGGCACTCCGGTTTTACCTGAAACATTCCGGAACACTTACGGTGTCCGAATATAGTTGCCCGATATATCAATCTTTATATCTCGACCATTTCGAGACACCTTGTCACGTCTGTGATCTCATCCGGGACTCCGGAGAAACTTCAGTCATCAAAAACACATAACTCATAATACATATAGTCATCAAACATTAAGCGTGCGGACCCTACGGGTTTGAGAACTATGTAGACATGACCGAGACACATCTCTGGTCAATAACCAATAGCGGAACCTGGATGCTCATATTGGCTCCCACATATTCTACGAAGATCTTTATCCGTCAAACCGCATAACAACATACATTGTTCCCTTTGTCATCGGTATGTTACTTGTCCGAGGTTTGATCATTGGTATTATCATACCTAGTTCAATGTTGTTAACGGCAAGTATCTTTACTCGTTCCGTAATACTTCATCTTGCAACTAACTCATTAGTCACAATGCTTGCAAGGCTTATAGTGATGAGCATTACCGAGAGGGCCCAGAGATACCTCTCCGAAACACGGAGTGACAAATCCTAATCTCGATCTATGCCAACCCAACAAACACCTTCGGATACAACTGTAGAGCACCTTTATAATCACCCTTTTACGTTGTGACATTTGGTAGTACACAAAGTGTTCTTGCGGTATTCAGGAGTTGCATAATCTCATGGTATCAGGAACATGTATAAGTTATGAACAAAGCAGTAGCAATGAAACTGTAATGATCATAATGCTACGCTAACGGATGGGTCATGTACATCACATCATTCTCCTAATGATGTGATCCCATTCATCAAATGAAAACACATGTCCATGGTTAGGAAACATAACCATCTTTGATAAACGAGCTAGTCAAGTAGAGGCATACTAGGGACAATATGTTTTTTCTATGTATTCACACATGTACTAAGTTTCCGGTTAATACGATTCTAGCATGAATAATAAACATTTATCATGAAATAAGGAAATAAATAATAACTTTATTATTGCCTCTAGGGCATATTTCCTTCAGTCTCCCACTTGCACTAGAGTCAATAATCTAGATTACATAGTAATGATTCTAACACCCATGGAGCTTTGGTGTTGATCATGTTTTGCTCCTGGAAGAGGCTTAGTCAACGGGTCTGCAACATTCAGATCCATGTGTATCTTGCAAATTTCTATGTCCCCGTCTGACACTTGATGACGGATGGAATTGAAGCATCGATTGATGTGCTTGGTTCTCTTGTGAAATATGGATTCCTTTGCCACGGCAATTGAACAAGTATTGTCACAAAAGATTTTCATTGGACCCGATGCCCTAGGTATGACACCTAGATCGGATATGAACTCCTTCATCCAAACTCCTTCATTTGCTGCTTCTGAAGCAGCAATGTACTCCGCTTCAGACGTAGATCCTTCATGACGCTCTGCTTGGAACTGCACCAACTGACGGCTCCTCCATTCAATAAAAATATGTATCTAGTTTGCGACTTAGAGTCATCTGGATCAGTGTCGAAGCTTGCATCGATGTAACCATTTATGACAAGCTCTTTTTCACCTCCATAAACGAAAAACATATCCTTAGTCCTTTTCAGGTATTTTAGGATATTCTTGATCGATGTCTAGTGCTCCACTCCAGGATTACTATGGTACCTCCCTTCTATGCTTATAGCAAGGCACACATCAGGTCTGGTATACAGCATTGCATACATGATAGAACCTATGGCTGAAGCATAGGGAATGACTTTCATTTTCTCTCTATCTTCTGCAGTGGTCGGGCATTGAGTCTGACTCAACTTCACACCTTGTAACATAGGCAAGAACCCTTTCTTTGACTGATCCATTTTGAACTCCTTCAAAACTTTATCAAGGTATGTGCTTTGTGAAAGTCCAATTAAGCGTCTTGATCTATCTCTATAGATCTTGATGCCCAATATGTAAGCAGCTTCACCGAGGTCTTTCATGGAAAAACTCTTATTCAGGTATCCCTTTATGCTATCGAGAAATTCTATCATTTCCAATCAACAATATGTCATCCACATATAATATTAGAAATGCTACAGAGCTCCTACTCACTTTCTTGTAAATACAGGCTTCTCCGAAAGTCTGTATAAAACCATATGCTTTGATCACACTATCAAAGCATTTATTCCAACTCCGAGAGGCTTGCACCAGTCCATAAATGGATCGCCGGAGCTTGCACACTTTGTTAGCACCCTTTGGATCGACAAAACCTTCTGGTTGCATCATATACAACTCTTCTTCCAGAAATCCATTCAGGAATGCAGTTTTGACATCCATCTGCCAAATTTCATAATCATAAAATGCGGCAATTGCTAACATGATTCAGACAGACTTAAGCATCACTATAGGTGAGAAAGTCTCATCGTAGTCAACTCCTTGAACTTGTCGAAAAACTTTCGCAACAAGTCGAGCTTTGTAGACAGTAACAATACCGTCTGTGTCGGTCTTCTTCTTGAAGATCCATTTATTTTCTATGGCGTGCCGATCATCGGGCAAGTCCACACTTTGTTCTCATACATGGATCCCATCTCAGATTTCATGGCCTCAAGCCATTTCGCGGAATATGGGCTCATCATCACTTTCTCATAGTTCGTAGGTTCACAATGGTCTAGTAACATGACTTCTAGAACAGGATTACCGTACCACTCTGGTGCGGATCTCACTCTCGAAGACCTACGAGGTTCGATAGTAACTTGATCTGAAGTTTCATGATCATCATCATTAACTTCCTCACTAATTGGTGTAGGAATCACTGGAACTGATTTCTATGATGAACTACTTTCCAATAAGGGAGAAGGTACAATTACCTCATCAAGTTCTACTTTCCTCCCACTCACTTCTTTCGAGAGAAACTCCTTCTCTAGAAAGGATCCATTCTTAGCAACAAAGATTTTTCCTTCGGATATGTGATAGAAGGTGTACCCAACAGTTTCCTTTGGGTATCCTATGAAGACGCACTTCTCAAACTTAGGTTCGAGCTTATCAGGTTGAAGCTTTTTCACATAAGCATCGCAGCCCCAAACTTTAAGAAACGACAACTTTGGTTTCTTGCCAAACCATAGTTCATAAGGCGTCGTCTCAACAGATTTTGATGGTGCCCTATTTAAAGTGAATGCAGCCATATCTAAAGCATAACCCCAAAACGATAGCGGTAAATCAGTAAGAGACATCATAGATCGCACCATATCCAATAAAGTACGGTTATGACGTTCAGACACACCATTTCGCTGTGGTGTTCCAGGTGGCGTTAGTTGTGAAACTATCCCATGTTGTTTCAAATGAAGACCAAACTCGTAACTCAAATATTCATCTCCATAATCAGATAGTAGAAACTTTATTATCTTTTTACGATGATTTTCCACTTCACTCTGAAATTCTTTGAACTTTTCAAATGTTTCAGACTTATGCTTCATTAAGTAGATATACCCATATCTACTCAAATCATCTGTGAAGGTAAGAAAATAACTATAGTCGCCACGAGCCTCAACACTCATTCGACCGCATACATCTGTATTTATTATTTCCAATAAGTCAGTAGCTCGTTCCATTGTTCCAGAGAATAGAGTTTTAGTCATCTTGCCCATAAGGCACGGTTCACAAGTACCAAGTGATTCATAATCAAGTGATTCCAAAAGTCCATCAGCATGGAGTTTCTTCATGCGCTTTATACCGATATGACCCAAATGGCAGTGGCACAAATAAGTTGCACTATCATTATCAACTTTGCATCTTTTAGCTTCAATATTATGAATATGTGTATCATCACTATGGACATTCAACAAAAATAGACCACTCATCAAGGGTGCATGACCATAAAAGATATTACTCATATAAACTGAACAACCATTATTCTCTGATTTAAATGAATAACCGTCTCGCATCAAATAAGATCCAGATATAATGTTCATGCTCAACACTGGCACCAAATAACAATTATTCAGGTCTAAAACTAATCCCAAAGTTAGATGTAGAGGTAGCGTGCTGACGGCGATCACATCGACCTTGGAACCATTTCCCACGCGCATCGTGACCTCGTCCTTAGCCAATCTTCATTTAATCTGTAGCCCCTGTTTCGAGTTGCAAATATGAGCAACAAAACCAGTATCACATACCCAGGCGCTACTATGAGCATTAGTAAGGTATACATCAATAACATGTATATCAAATATACCTTTCACTTTGCCATCCTTCTTATCTGCCAAATACTTGGGGCAGTTCTGCTTCCAGTGACCAATCCCTTTGCAGTAGAAGCACTCAGTTTCAGGCTTAGGTCCAGTCTTGGGTTTCTTCTCTTGAGCAACAACTTTCTTGCCATTCTTCTTGAAGTTCCCCTTCTTCCCTTTGTCCTTTTTATTGAAACTCGTGGTCTTGTTGACCATCAACACTTGATGCTCCTTCTTGATTTCTACCTCTGCGGCTTTTAGCATTACGAAGAGCTCGGGAATAGTCTTGTTCATCCCTTGCATATTATAGTTCATCACGAAGCCTTTATAGCTTGGTGGCAGTGATTGAAGAACTCTATCAATGACACTATCATTAGAAAGATTAACTCCCAGCTGAGTCAAGTGGTTATAGTACCCAGACATTCTGAGTATGTGTTCACTGACATAACTATTCTCCTCCATTTTGCAGCTGTAGAACTTGTTGGAGACTTCATATCTCTCAACTCGGGCATTTGCTTGAAATATTAACTTCAACTCTTGGAACATCTCATATGCTCCATGACGTTCAAAACGTCTTTGAAGTCCCAATTCTAAGCCGTAAAGCATGTCACACTGAACTATTGAGTAGTCATCAACACGCGTCTGTTAGGCATTCACAATGTCTGTAGTTGCTGGCGCGGGTGGTACACCTAATGGTGCTTCCAGGGCGTAATTCTTCTGTGGAGCAATGAGGATAATCATCAAGTTACAGACCCAGTCTGTGTAGTTGTTGCCATCATCTTTCAACTTAGCTTTCTCTAGGAACGCATTAAAATTCAAAGGAACGGTAGCACGGGCCATTGATCTACAATAACATAGACATGCAAAATAACTATCAGGACTAAGTTCATGATAAATTAAAATTCAATTAATCATATTACTTAAGAACTCCCACTTAGATAGACATCCCTCTAGTCATCTAAATGATCACATGATCCAAATCAACTAAACCATGTCCGATCATCACGTGAGATGGAGTAGTTTTCAATGGTGAACATCACTATGTTGATTATATCTACTATATGATTCACGTTCGACCTTTCGGTCTCAGTGTTCCGAGGCCATATCTGCATATGCTAGGCTCGTCAAGTTTAACCCGATTATTCTCCGTGTGCAAAACTGGCTTGCACCCATTGTATGTGAACGTAGAGCTTATCACAACCGATCATCATGTGGTGTCTTGGCATGATGAACTGTAGCAGCGGTGCATACTCAGGGAAAACACTTGTACCTTGAAATTTTGTAAGGGATCATCTTACAATGCTAACGCCGTACTAAGCAAAATAAGATGCATAAAAGATAAACATCACATGCAATTAAAATATGTGACATGATATGGCCATCATTATCTTGTGCTCATGATCTCCATCACCGAAGCATCGTCATGATCTCCATCGTCACTAGCGCGACACCTTGATCTCCATAGTAGCATCATTTTTGTCTCGCCAACTATTGTTACTACGACTATCGCTACCGCTTAGTGATAGAGTAAAACAATTACATGGCCATTGCATTGCATACAATAAACTGACAACCATATGGCTCCTGCGAGTTGCCGATAACTTTGTTACAAAACATGATCATCTCATACAACAAATTATATCACATCATGCCTTGACCATATCACATCACAGCAAGCCCTATAGAATCAAGTTAGACATCCTCTACTTTGTTGTTGCAAGTTTACGTGGTTGCTACAGGCTTCTAGCAAGAACAGTTCTTACCTACGCATCAAAACCACAATGATTTTTCGTCAAGTGTGATATTTTAACCTTCAACAAGGACCAGCCGTAGTCAAACTCGATTCAACTAAAGTTGGAGAAATAGACACCTGTCAGCCACCTTTGTGCAAAAGCACGTCGTTAGAACCAGTCTCATGAACGCGGTCATGTAATGTCGGTCCGGGCCGCTTCATCCAACAATATAGCCGAATCAAAGTAAGACATTGGTGGTATGCAGTATGACTATTATCACCCACAACTCTTTGTGTTCTACTCATGCATATAACATCTACGCATAAACCTGGCTCGGATGCCACTGTTGGGGAACGCGGTAATTTCAAAAAAAAATCCTACGATCACGCAAGATCTATCTAGGATATGCATAGCAAAGAGAGGGGAGAGTGTCTCCACGTTCCCTCGTAGACCGAAAGCGGAAGTGTTTCAATAACACGGTTGATGTAGTCGAACGTCTTCGTGATCCAACCGATCCAAGTACCGAACGTACGGCACCTTCGTGTTCAGCGCATGTTCAGCTTGATGACGTCCCTCGTTCTCTTGATCCAGTTGAGGATGAGGGTGAGTTCCGTCAGCATGATGGTGTGGTGACGGTGATGATGATGCTACCGGCGCAGGGCTTCGCCTTAGCAATACGATGGTATGATTGAGGTGTGTATAACTGTGAAGGGGGCACCGCACACGGTTGGGAGAGAAACTTGTGTGTTCTAAGGTGCCCGTTGCCCCCGTATATAAAGGAGCAAGGGGGAGGCTGGCCGACCCTCCTAGGGCGCGCCCCACAAGGGGAGTCCTACTAGGACTACTAGTCCTAGTAGGATTCCACAAAGAGGGAGAGAGGGGGAAGGAAGGAGAGGGAGAGGGAGAGGGAAAGGGGCGTGCCGCCCCTCCTTCCCTAGTCCAATTCGGGCTCAAGGGGGAGGGGGCCCGCGGCCTGCCCTGGATGCCCCTCTCTTTGTCTCCAGTAAGGCCCATGTGGCCCATTAGTTCCCTCGGGGGGTTCCGGTAACCCCTCTGGCACTACGGTTTTACCCGAAACTTTCCGGAACACTTCTGGTGTCCGAATATAGTCATCCAATATATCAATCTTTATGTCTCGACCATTTCGAGACTCCTCGTCACGTCTGTGATCTCATTCAGGACTCCAAACAAGCTTCGGTCATCAAAAACACATAACTCATAATACATATCATCATCGAACGTTAAGCGTGCGGACCCTACGGGTTCGAGAACTATGTAGACATGACCGAGACACATCTCTGGTCAATAACCAATAGAGGAACCTGGATGCTCATATTGGCTCCCACATATTCTATGAAGAGCTTTATCGGTCAAACCGCATAACAACATACGTTGTTCTCTTTGTCATTAGTATGTTACTTGCCCGAGATTCGATCGTCGGTATTATCATACCTAGTTCAATCTCGTTACCGGCAAGTCTCTTTACTCGTTTCGTAATACTTCATCCCGCAACTAACTCATTAGTTACAATGCTTGCAAGGATTATAGTGATGAGCATTACTGAGAGGGCCAAGAGATACATATCTGAAACACGGAGTGACAAATCCCAATCTTGATCTATGCCAACCCAACAAACACCTTCGAAGACACCTGTAGAGCACCTTTATAATCACCATTTTATGTTGTGACGTTTGGTAGCACACAAAGTGTTCTTCCGGTATTCGGGAGTTGCATAATCTCATAGTCTGAGGAACATGTATAAGTTATGAAGAAAGTAGTAGGAATGAAATTGTATCGATCATAATGCTAAGCTAACGGATGTGTCATGTCTATCACATCATTCTCCTAATGATGTGATCCCGTTCATCAAATGACGACACATGTCCATGGTTAGGAAACATAACCATCTTTGATAAACGAGATAGTCAAGTAGAGGCATACTAGGGACAATATGTTTTGTCTATGTATTCACACATGTATTAAGTTTCCGGTTAAAACAATTCTAGCATTAATAATAAACATTGATCATGAAATAAGGAAATAAATAATAACTTTATTATTGCCTCTAGGGCATATTTCATTCAACCATATCATAGCAGCCCAACCTGAGAACCCACAGGTCCGTCTGGAATGTGTGCCCTTGGGTGTAATCAAGCAGACCTCCATCTGCAATTTTGACTATAATTGGTTCCATGTTCTGCACTTGATCTGCCAATCGACTAGCCACGGCCCCGCTTATAAAGCTGTGCGAGCTCCCAGAGTCCACCAAAATCAGCACCTCCTTGCCAGCAATTTTACCTAAGAGTCTGACAGTGTGCGGTGTTGTTTGCCTTGTGGTTGCCAGCTTGGAAATAGACATGAGAATGTCCTCTGCATCGTCCTCGTATTGCTCCGTTGGTTCTTGATATTCTGCCTGCAACAACTCGAGAAGCTCTTCGATGATATGCAGCTGAACTGTGGGTGCAAATTGGTGGCCTTGGCCCCAACGCTCGCCACACTTGAAGCATAACCCCCGCGCACGTCGGTAATTCCGCAGTGCTGCGACGCGGTCATCCCCGCGGACACCACGCTCCTATGCGTGTGCTGCGTCGCTGCCTCGGCGATCTTCAACAGCCGCAGGTGGCCCTGGTTGAGGGGGTCGCACCGGCGGAATGCCCAGCGCCAACAATGGCCGAGGCGGTGGCCTGGCTTGAGGCGCCTCCTGTCGCCTGAACTCCCGGCGAGGCAATGCTTCCACGAGCTCCTCCTGCAACGAAGCCAAAGAGAATGCGGAGTCCAGGTCCTTTGGTTGATGTAACAGAACACCAGCACGAATTTCGTGTTTGAGCCCTTCTAAGAACTGGGTAGTGAAGAAAACTGCATCAAATGCAGGGTTGTGTGCCAATAATTGATGCATAATTTCCTCAAACTGTAACATATAGGCATGCACCGTGCTAGTTTGTTTCAGCGTGCGGAACTGACGAAGATGAACTTGATACTATTCCCGACCAAATTTCCCACACAAAGACGAACACAACTCAGCCCAAGTCATGGTCGCTCCTCTAGACTCATGCAACTATAACCACCTAGCGGCATTCCCAGTGAAGTGTAAAGTGGCTACCCAAACCCACAATTCTGATGGAACACTATAAACCTCAAAGTATTTCTCACAGCGGGTTTTCCAAAACTGTGGATTATCTCCGTCGAAGGATGGAAAATCCAACTTAGGCAGAGACCAACTAGCATGTACTGCGTGAGGTGTGGCGTGCTCCAAATCCTTGACTAATTCAGGCGAGCGCAGAGCAAGAGGACGGAAAGGGGGGTCGGTCAGAGATGTACTCGTGACCGGAAGAGGCAACTGAGTGATAACCACCCCGTATGCCGACCCCCGGTGATGTCGCACTCGCCGTGGCCACTTGGCCCTTGGTGCTCGGGGCTTGTTGTTGTAGGAGATCGCGGCGTGTGCCCTGGTGCTCCACCCAACGGATCCAACGCGCACTCGGACGGATCTGGATCGGGTCACGGCGCCGCTGCCAGGAGGGGGTGGAGAGCGATGCGGCCCACTTGGGTGCACAGCTCATCCACTTGGTGTTGGAGATGGGTCAATCTGGCCGCCATAGCTCCAACGACATCTGGATCGTGTCGAACCGGGCCTCGCTGGCTGCCCTTCCGTTGTTGACGGACTTAATTAGCACAGCGAGCTGCTCCTCCATCGCCGCCGCCTTGAGAGCCTTCTTGGTGTGGTAATGCGGACGCGGATACGCTGTCTCCAGGACGACCGACCTCTGATACCAGATGTAACGGGCCTGATCGGAGAGGAGATCGAAGGGGAAGGGAAGGGGATCAGGATTGCAGCAGAGAGAGGGAAGGGTAGGTGAGGAAGGGGATAACTTGAAGGAGAGGTCAACTCTTCCTGATCTGTTTAGCCAAATGATTCACGATACATCTCCAGCCACACCCGGACACACTTATACTACACACGCACACCTAATCACTTGTCCACCGCAGGCTCCTTCCGGCCCTTCTCTATGACGCCAACTGCCAGGTGGGTCTTCCCAGGTTTCCTAGTCGCGGCCCCACTGCCAGCCGTGACAGAGACCCCACCAGTTCATGCTATGGTGGATTACCTAGACAGTTATTATAAATTAGTCAGACTAGCCGGACGTTTCTCTACGGAGGAAATCATCACTGGTAAAATGCCATCTTCGGCCGATTGTATGAGAGCTTGCATGCAGATTTAGTTCACTTGCTGTAAATTCATTATCCAACGAAGCATGACCATGGAGAATGGAAGCAATTCAAACATGATGTCCACTTGAAGATGACTACACAGATTGTTGATTAATCAGCACATCAAATTTGAAGCGTACACAACAAACCAGGGCACGCCAAAATAATATGCATAATAATCATTGTGTGTATGCATATACATCAACCCATCCCAAGCATCCCCAGTAGCTAGAAGCCGATAAAAAGAAAAACAAGCATTGGATAGGTAAACAACGCTGCTGCCATAGAATTTCATTTTGAAAAGGCTTTCAAAGAGAAGTCATCACTACTATTAACTATTAAGCGTATTATGAGTAGTGATGACCACTTCTGTCAAGAATCATCATGTGAAAATAAATAAAATGTCAGCCAGTCATCTTTATTGGTTTACGTTGAAAATATGTGCTTCATACTTTCTCTACGTTAATCAGTGCACTACCTGTTTTTTATCGAAATAGAGGGATATTTGCAGGCTTCAATGGAAGGATGTCTTAACAGAAAAACATTTTTTTAGCGAATCTTATTACGTGGTACACTTGTGACTTGTCTCTAGAAGTGTGAAGTGGCCAAATGAATCTGTGTAAGATTTTAAACTACACTGTAAGCAAAATTCAACATATGGTTGATCAGTTATGATATGAACTCTTGTAACATATGCACACGACTTTATCTTTGTTTCTGGTAGGTTACGAGTAAATACTATGTCGCCACAGTTCTATTTCGTGTATTATATTTTTATAAGCTAGTGCTCATTTGCACTGTTAACAAATGCAACAACAAGATTAGTGCGCACAGTGACGCAGAGGAGGCCCGCCCGGGGTGGGCCCCAGCCACTAGTTCGTTGATTAATCAGCACATCAAATTTGAAGCGTACATAGCAAACCAGGGCACGCCAACAGAGAGTATGCAGAAGAATCATTTTTTTCTGCATACACGTCAAAACAAACCAGACATCCATCAGAATCATCCCCAATAGCTAGAAGTCCATAAATAGAAAAGAAAGTATCAGATAGATAAAAGACGCTGCTGCCTTAGAATTTCATTTTGAAAAGGCTTCCAAAGAGAAGTCATCACCTAGTAATGACCACTTCTTCACTTCCAATCCCGGTTGAGCCTCCTCTCAACCTACAGCTGCTTCGGTCCTTTGGTCATACTACTCCTGACAGTCTTGAGTGCATGCATAAATCGGAAAACAAGTTAGCACACCCAATTTAGAAGATAATTGTACATCATTAGTAGTATCAATTCACAACTAGACCTCACCAGCCGGCCCGAGGGCATAGTGTACAACCACAACAGTCGTATATATGGCAAATGAGTCCACAATGGCTCACGGGGTGTGTTGTTGGTGACCATGTGCTGCTATCAAGGTGGTACTGCCAAGGGTGGCATCTCTCATGATGCCGGCGAAGTACAATGGTGTCACTTGCGATCGTTGGAATCACCCCATTGTTTGCAGTTTGCATATATGTTTTGGTATCAAAGAAGACAGATTTGCCTCCGAAGTTTGCCACCGGGATAATCTTGCCGGAGATAAGATCAATTACTCTATAAACCACCATATGCGTGTGTGTAGAATCTTTGTAGGCTATGACCAAAATCTCCGAGTCACATTCTACTAGGCCAATACCGTCGGAGAATTTTATCGTTGGACATGTGGCAATCAACTTTGATGGCGGTAAGAAAGATGAACCTAACCGTAAGGTTGTCCCATGCTCATACATAGGTGGGCCCATCTGGAGAACCTGTAGTGCATGGCTAGGTAGGTCATAACATAAGATGTATAATTTTCCTTGGAATGATATAGGCCTTCTGTTCCAAATGAACATTCGGGTTGACAGACTCCATTGCTTGTCCTTGGTGGTAGCAAAGATGACGCGTGATAATTCTACAAGCCAGATCATGACTGTGGCAGCTCCATCCGAGCTCACCGTCAAGGAGGTGACCACGCCGCAAGGTACCACATGGCTAGTAGATATCTCATGGAGTTTCGAGTCTGACATGACAGACCCGAGCGGCGGGAGCTCCAGAATGTCGCTGGTGAAGGGGTTGAAAAGACGGATGCTACCTTGATCGTGCAGTAGGAGGATCCCATCGACCGAATCGAGGATGCGATAGTCGTCGGGAAATCGAGGGCAAACCGTAACTCAGGTCGAGAGGCTGAATAAGCGTCTCTTCGCCTTGTCGTCGGGGTGTAATCCATGTCCCTCGGGCAGAACCATCCATCGACGCGGGTGAAAACGCGGGTTGATGATTCCACGGCCGTGAGGACAGATCATGCTGGACCGCCAGTGCATGCAGACAGCGCGAAAGCGGACGTAGTCGAGCAGATCTCCGGCCAGCACTCGCCAGCCGACTAGGCGAACCAGATCCGTAGGAGGGACGTCCATGGAGATGGAGACGCCTCATCGGGAACCTCGATGGTAGCGGAGGCAGCTGCTACAGGCGGAGAGCGCAACTGATTCGCTGCCGAGGATGTTGACATCGAGCGATCTGTTTTGTTCTTTTGCGATGGATCGTGCCAATCGCGAGGCTGAGCGACATGAATTTTAAACCGGGAGAAGAGTCGGAGCCCAGCACTACAAAAAAAATACACTTCCGTGATGATACGTGTTTGTCACAGTAGGTCACGTTTTTTGTCATGCATGTACATCCATGATGATTTTATGACAAAATCAAGATAGTCATACCTGTGCTGTCGTAGAAGTGTTCCATGACATTACCAAAATTATCATCATGGAAGTGTCCACTTCCATGACGATAAATCACGCGTCACAGAAGTGCTTTCGTCAAGGGTGACCGACACATGGCATCCACCGTAACAGAACATCGTTAAGCTATCAGGTCCGGTTTTGGATCCGATAACCCGTTAACAGCCCCGACCTATGGCGATTTTCCACGTGTAAAATCATCATTGGCTTGAGGAAACACGTGTCGGCTCACCGTTGGGACAGATGTCATCCACTCATTGGACCCAAGGTGCCTATGATACGTCGACACGTAGCACGACCCAACAGAGGTCCATTTCTGTGAAAAGGCCGGCCCATTTGACTTGGTCAAAAGGTGGCGGGTCGGCCCCCGGAAAGCATGTTAACGGCATGTTCGCATATAGCTCATTTACAGCCCGCTAACCCAGGGCCCGTTACGAGCTCTCCAAATTAGGCCCAGTAGAATCATCTGGGTCGTCCAATATGATTCCATCCTGTTTTAACTTCCGGTCCATGTATGGTCCATGACGTCTTTTGGCCCATATGAGGCCCTTTGTAACTCTTGACCCATTAACGGCCCATAGTGAAACTGGCCCGTAATGAACAGTGTATCACTTTATACCTATTGACGGTCCATTATTCCAATTGACCATTTCCAGCCCATGTTATCTTTCGACCTTCTCAGGGCCCACTTATTCTTAGGCTCATTTCTAGCATTCGATTACTTATGGCCCGTTACTGTCATTTTCTGCTTGTGGGCCAAATTCAGCCTCTGGTTACAGTCGGCCCGTTTGTGGCCCGTTAATACGTTGGGCCGTTTTCATGTCAAAAAAACCCATTGGGCTGTTTTCAAAGAGTTATCAAATACATCCAATTAACGGCTCGTTATGGTCCATGAATAGTACGGCCCATGATTGGTGAAATGATGATACACCCCGTAGAAGGCCCGTAAAAGGCCCATGAATCGTATGGCCCGTAGAAGGCCCATGGATCCTACGGCTTGTAGAAGGCCCATGGATCCTATGGCTCGTAAAGGTCCAAGGATCGTACGGCCCGTAGAAGGCCCATGGATCGTATGGCCCATAGACGGCCCATGGATCATACGGCACGTAGAAGGCTCATGGATCCTACGGACCATATAAAAGGCCAATTGATCATATAGCCCGTAGAAGGCCCATGGATCATACGGCCCGCAGGAGGCCCATGGTTACAGCAGTCCGTGTACTGCCATGATTATTTTGGGCTAGTTTCCAAAAGTAGGTTATTGTGGCCACTAGAAAAACACAGGAAAAAAATTGCAATGACTACAAGCAAACAACTAAACAAGACAATAAGGAAATAAATAAGCAAGCAATTAAAGCTAGCCTATTACCGCTATTACACATATTACATCCACCGGGCATCAAAGTTCGCCACCAGTGCAAATATAGGGAACAAAGCAGCATATTACATACACTGAGCGTCAAAATTGGCCACCAGTGCAAATAAACGCGGCAGCAAAACAAGAGCATAACTGAAACAACTTCAGAAGAGCTCAAGAAACGTTATCCTGGGTATCCACCATGCTGGCAATAAGCTTAGCAAGCTTATTAGCTTTGTCCTGTTTGGCGCTAAAATCCTCCAACGCTTGCTGTTGCACCAGAAAGTATGCATCTGAATGCTCCAGGGACTTCCGCAGTCCATCCGCTTCTTGTCGCAGCACAGCTGATCGATGTCTTTCAGCTTGTAGTTGAGACTTAAGAAACCGAACTGATTCAGATAGTGAGTTTGAATAGCTTGTGCAAGCAGTAGTGGCCAGTAACTCGAACACTAAACCAAGACAGGACTTTGGGGTTGTCTCACTATCTTCAAGATAGTCTTCCTTAGCAGTTTTATCAGCTTTGTTGGAGACCAACAAGGATGTCTCACTATCCTGAACCTTATCTGCATTACTTCCTTTACCATTGCTTAATAAGGCACTCTTCCCCAATATTCTGTCAGCATTCTAAAAGAAGAAACAAGCAGACACATAACAGGTTTAGCATGTACTAGTATATGAAACTCCTTTCGGTGAACCAGTTCATTAGTAAGGTGGACAGGATTAAACTACCAAGTCTTCTATTGCCAAGTACTAGTACATAATAAAAGCATCAAAAAACATATATCTATGTCCTATAGTCACTGCATTGTCTTGCCAAATCAAAATAGAGACACAGTTCAAATCATATCAGTTCAAGACAAAGCATCATTGAAAGAATACAAAGTGTGGGAAACTACATGGCACAACAAGATTTCAGATGGGTATCATGGGTCTACATGTACAACAACACCATTGGCTCTGTTGTGATGCTAGCAATGTGCACGATATGAGAAGTCAACTATATACACAATTGAATTGAAATCGATAGAGCTATTGATAAGAGCAAACCTGTTAAAGAAACATGCGTGAACATACCTGGTGTGTCATTGGACTTTCGATTGGATCCTTCAATTTAAAAATAAATTTTTATGAGTAAATACAGTGATACAAGAGCAAAGAAGTATGCACGATAGCAATCATAGTTAAAAAAGGCGCGCCTAGGCTCTAGGCGTTGGCAAAATGCATTGTAGATAACTACGATTAATCTGTGCATACTGCTTTTTGAACTATGATAACAATGGAATCTTAAATTAGAACAGTTGTTCTTCATGTTTAGGCACTTGTTCTACATGAACAGAGTACAATAAGACACAAGAATATAGTACTTAAAAATAGAAAATGAGCTCATAGACCTTAACACATTCTTGGTTCGGGACCAGTACAGAATAAGGCGTTCCCAGTCATCGTCCAGTAAATGTGTCTCAGGAGAACGTAAGGGAATTTGATGAGTTTCTTTGCCGGTGAAGTACGTTTTCTTTAGGTAATTCCGATACTGCCACCAAGCATTCTTGAAGATAGCAGAGGTATTAGCACAGGTTACCTCATCCTGAGTTTCCAAATCGGTCCTTCTCTATTGAGAAAAATGGGAAAATTTGTTGTATTATAACCATCATGGAGGTAGGATGTATGGGACAAAGCAAAGTAATTGTCATGAATAACATTACTTCCACATAACTCCTAGACAAACACCTACAACTGGCATTTTCCTTCATCTTCAGTATAATATTTCCAAGATGGGAAGATATGCACATATGATTTAAAAACATCAAATGCGATAAATGCTAAACTACGACTAGCTGGTTGTGCTTCCTCCACAGGAATAGGTGTACTAACTGGTGGAGTTGGGGTTCACCGTGGTAGTACTGTCCCTTTGGGCACTGGATCTGCCTTACTAGCTGCTCTTGTTTGGGAGCTCTGTGGTGGAGATGGTGTTGTGTCAACAGGAACTGGTTACTATCTGCTGGGGTTGGGGTTAGATTGGGTGTAGTTCTCTGTCCATCTCAGTAGGGGTACAACCTGCTAGAGTTTGGGTTATGTGTGGTAGGGCTGGTTCTTGTGCATGTACAACCGGGGTGCTATCTCCACCAAGAGGTAGCACTATTTTATTTGAAGACCGTGTTTTTAGTTCGCTAGATACTGGAATCAGCCGCTCCAATTCAAATGGCTGATAAACTGGAAACATAAACATAGTTGAATGTACAAACATTGTATGAGAGACAGATGCAATAGATAGTGTGGAAAAAAGAGGGCATGAAATAGTTGACATGTATATTGTTTAACCAAAACGGATAGCATGACATAATTTCACATATATGATGTCTATCTAAACTAGATAGCATAGCTTAACATAATTCAAAGATATGATGAATAACTAAACAGGATCACATGACATAATTCGCCTACATGTTATCTAAGTAATCAGGATCACATTATTTAATTCACATATGTGATTTATATGCTAAACAGAGGGCATTCGATATGATGTCTGAACTAAGAACATGGTGTTGAATATTGTGTATATGATGTCTAAACTATGCAATGCAAGACACCATATGCATGATATGAGCAGTACAACCGTGCCAAGTTAGAGCATACACCTCGGTGGGGGAATAGGACTGGTCATCTGTCTCTGAATCCATATCTGAGGAGCTATCGGGACCCAACAAGAGATCTACTTCGACAGGTAGCACTGTCTGCTCTGAAGGCCTTGTTTTCACTCCAGATTTTTCCATCTCCCACCCAAATGGCTGATTCACAGGAAGAGTAGTTTAATGTACAAACATTATCGACAAATGAAAATGTAATGAAGAAAAGGATGGGAAAGATATCATTCAAATATATGATGCCTGGTTAAACAGGACGGCATTGCACATTTCACATATATTATGGCTGGATAAAAGACATGAGACTGCATAATTCTCATATATGATATAGAAACTAAACAGGTGTCATTACAGAACATGTCTAAACTAAGCAGATGACATATATGATGTCAAAAGTAGGCACTGCAAGGCAACATATGAATGATATGACTAACATCATCATGCCAAGGTAGAGCAAACACCTTGGGGGTAAATATGAGTGGTCAGCAGCGTCTGAATCCGCCTCAAAACAGATATCTTCCTCTGGATTACAATATGGAGAGCGGTGGGGAGGGTTTGCCATTGAACCCACCATGGAATGATGTCTGCATGACACTGTATTGCTGTGCAAAACTCTTCTCTTTTTCTCTACATGTTCAACATGACTGTGTACAACATCTGACATGCATACAAAAAAATATGGTGAGATTATGCAAGGAGAGCATGCAGAAATTTAGAGTGATGGTAACAACTAGTGCATGGATCCAAAAATAATGATAGCAAGCTAATGATTGCTTTAATTTAATAAAAAGACAGATGATGATTGTTTTACTATTTTTTTCCCACCCAAGATGAACAACGTAGGCATACCCTAGGTGAACCAGATATTAGACAGAGATACTATTCATTGCTTCCTCGATATGTGCCCCACAATTAATTTAGAACTCAAGTTTCAACATTAATTTGGACCTGACTTGGAGTCCAAGAGGTGAACAGGACGATAAAGTAGCAGGTAATTTTAAGCAATGCATAACATAAGCAAAAACAAAAGAGTGCGACCTCTCTTGTGGACCCGTGTACTCCTCAGGTTCATCTGCTGAGTCGATGATGGTGATGTCATTATGGTGGGTGCCGGTGGCAGGGAAGGAGATCTGAGGCGGCAAAAGACGGTCAGGAGTCGTGATGTCTGGTTTGGTGGATGCTTCTATCGATGGAGCAGCTCAGGTGAGGTGGACGACATCGCGGCAGGAGCAGGACAAACCACACAAAGTTCCCTTCGACACCTACCTGTAACTGAAGTAATTCTGTAAGGGCTCATTTAGCTTGCATGATTCTAAAAACGCAGGGATAGGAAAAACACCAGAATAGGATAGGAATGCACATGGTAAATAGAGCATTTGTAAACACGGGATTTCTAACAACTTGGGTGTTTGGTTTACAGGAATTGGAAGAGCAGAGGAATGCAAAGAAACATGGCCAAAATAAAGTTAAACCATATGAAAGCGTGTACAGTTAGAATGTTATTCTACCACTAATGCACTTGGTCTTGTTTGCATGCATAGGATGTTGAAAAGTAGGTCCAGGTGGATGTTTTGCTTCATTCCTTTCAACAAAATGCATGAATAATTGAATAGTAGAGTGTCATTGGAAAATTCCCTATTGCTATGTTTTTCCATTGAACCAAAATAGCCCTAATGGATCGACATGAATGTATAGTAATAAGGGATGCAACAAGTAGACAACCTCTTTGTCGTAGCCGTGTCGACCTCAGAATCATTGGGTTGGTCGCTGAAGCAGTTGAGGCAGAGGTGGCTGTCGGAGGTGTGGAGGAAGATCTGAGGAATCTGTAGACGGTGTCCAGGGCACTACTCTGTTGTCATGGATCGTTCTGTCGTTGGAGCAGCTCCGGTGAGCCGTAAGACGTCAAGGCTGAAGCAGCACAAGACAGACATCGTCAATCTCAGGTGGGATTCTAATAGCATCTCCAATAGATGATGTAAAATAAATGTAAAATTTACATCACCAAAAACCACCTGACTACAACAGATGAGGTAAAAACTGTTGACTCTGAACTTAACTGTCGAAACTGAAATTTACTGTGGAATCTGAATGTTACTGTCGAAACTGAACGCAATGGTAGCAAAGAGGCACTTGACATGTAGTTTAAGAAGGGCATGCAGTTTATCTTCAACCTGCACCCCCCTGAGCCGCCAGCCACCACCGGCCGAACCGCCGGCCCCAACGCCGCTTCGCCGCCCCGAAACAACTCCCCACCACTGGTCCGCCGCTGCCCAGCCAGCCCTCTAGGCTCCCGCCCCCACCCTGAACCCTAAGATAGATAGTGGGGTACCTCTCCGGCGAGCCCCCGTCCCCGCTGCAGGTGGTTCTTCCTTAACTCC
>NC_041385.1:60885531-60887861 GCF_002162155.2 Triticum dicoccoides
GAGCAGAGCAGCAGCACGAGCGAGGGGGAGAGCAGTAGTAGCAGCAGCGCGAGCGAGCGAGAGCCGGAGAAGCAGCAGCTGGGTGAGCAAGCGATCGAGCAAGAGCCGGAGCAGCAGCAATAGCTCGAGCGAGAGCCGGAGCAGCAGCACCAGCAGTTTGAGCGAGAGCTGGAGAAGCAGCAGCAGATCTGCCTGGTATGGACGACGCTGCCAAAGGGGCCTCGCACTGGGGGAGAGCCGCCGTGGAGATGTCACCCGCGGCACCGGCTTAAAGGTAGCCGCTCCATGGGGGTGCGGGATGGAGCACCGTCGACGCCTGGAGGTCGAGTTAAGGAGAAGGTGTGATGCGATGAGTGTACAATCTCTTTGGTGGCACCGAGTAGGGCTCGGCTTCGTCCGAGGACTCGGTGAGGATGTTGCGGGTCCGGTGGAGGAGGTTAAGGCGGCGCTGTGGGGATGGAGCAACCATGATAGATGAGGCGATCGTCGGAGCAGCTCCTTGGAGGTGGAGGACGGGGCGGCTGAACAAGCGGGACGACGAAATGGACGACAGATCCTCATCCGGGGAGGTGGACGAGGGACTCGAGCTGTTGCGGTGGACGACATCGTCGGGGAACAGGCTCCGGCTGGGCAGCGGTGAGGTGGCGGACGGAGGAGGGTGGGGTTTCGTGACTGGAGTGGAGAGGTTATGGCGGCCTGGGATTTGGAATGGCGAAAAGGAAGCGATGGGAGGGGTGAACCATGACTTAGGGACACGCTTGTCTAAAATGTAGGGTGTGTTACAAAAGTAACCCCCACCGATTTGAACTAGCGGCCCTTCCGGCTCAGGGTGCATGTCATGTACTATTAATCTTGTCAATAGTCAAAGGCGGTCTTAAAAAACACATTACACCCTATATAGATGGAAGGAGGGAGTATGAATCCATGTTATGTCCAATTAAATTTTTTCGCTTGCTATATAATGCATGTAACCTACTCATACCAACATTTTAGTGCATTCCAAATGTCTATACGACCACTGCAATTCGAACTAAAATTGAATTCGTTTTTCTATTTCAATAAGAATCTATCATGATTGTTGCCAACTTCAACCATCGTTCGTGTATTACCTTAATAACACACCACGCCATTACTATAGAGATAGATATGAACTATGTGTACTACATGAATTCGAATTCTATTTTTTGAATACACTTGATGTTGATTCCAAATAATAGTACATTTGGTGTACTAACTATATATTCATAATCTAAACCATGTTCCATACGTACACCGTGTTTATCACACAAAGTATAGTGCCCCGCGCCCTACATTATGACAAGTATTTAGACCTGAGTTGCAAAAGCCCCACATTAGCCCAACTTATAATCAATGTTCTACATTATGATATCTTCTTCAAGTATACGTATCCACATATTTACAATGAATTGTGATCTTTGTTCATCTTTTACACCTTCACGATCCTCTTCTATTTGTAGCTAGCTAGCGCTAACTTTGTATCGTGCATGCACACGCCCGCCCCCCTCTCACCCACCCTTAGCGTCCCCTCCATCGTGCACATTCATTATTTCTCTTTAGGTCGTCCACCCGCGGTGTGTGTAGGCCCTCAGCTCCTTCTTTCCGGCACACACCGGTCGATATACCTCTCTAGCCAAGTTTGCCTACCACAAACACATATATACTTCCCCTCTTCTATTCTCATCGTCCATGCCCCCCTATGTCCAATACGGTTCCACGCAGGTGCACACACCCGCCCCTCTTTTCATTGATCTCATACTCGCACACTCCTCCCCTCTCGACATGGTAGGCCTCTCGCACCACCTCCTAGCCGCACCCCTCTCGCCCTGTCTATCTCTTCAGACCATATTTGCTTCTAACACATGCAGGCGTGTATACGTACTGATCTCCCTACATATAGCCAGGTCGACTATAATTTGTTTTCCCCATGCACCGATACACTTACCTCACTAGTTATGTCTCTCCCTTTCTTAGACACGCGATGGTTGATCTACCTATGTAGTTACGTATGCTCACCACAACCATATCGTCTCCCCTCATCATCCTTCCATACCTCCCGGACTATCTCTCACACGCACATGCATAGACAGACAGACATCCCCCGCCCTCTCTTATTGATATTGCACTCGTACCCTCCGTTTGTCTAGTAGGCCTCTCCCACCATTTGTGAGACGCCACTCCACCACCAACCCTCGGACGCTCTACCTTTGTCTTTCTCCCAACCTTATTCCTCTGCTACACATATCCATGGATGCCAATCGATCTCCCTCAATACATAGCTAGGTCTCTCTCCTTCCCCACACATATAGTAG
>NC_041385.1:60888490-60901668 GCF_002162155.2 Triticum dicoccoides
ATAGTAGAACATTGTAGGTAGGTATCCATGCTACGGAGAAAAACTGCACCTCTGCCCTCTCAAATTCCAGTAGGCCAGCCGCCCTGTATCTTTGACGTGGGCAAACACAAATTCGATGGCACTCTTTATCGATCGCGCAGCCACACACTTCATCCCTGTTTTCAATTCTATCAATATCTCACGTCAGTTTCACACACATTGCATATGTTACGTTTTTTTGTTTGAGATATCATCAACACATTGCCTCTGTTTCACACAGACCATCTCTCTCACACCCACCCATGTACGTACCTGCACCTAAAGAAGAGGTGGACGCAGGACGCACGTACTCACGTCTCGTTCCCGGCCACACCCGCACGGGTACACGGTGGAGTTTGTTTCTGTACGAAAAGGCAGCCCACGTGATAATTTGACACGTGTAGCAGTTGTTTACTCGAAGGAGGGTCGGGTACCATGCCTAGACAAAACAAAGTTCAACTTGACGCGTTAGTATTAAATAAAGTTATATATTCCTCAATGTCACGTACAGAATATTAAACAATTGCCGTGGGGAAAATGGAAAAATGGGTTTGTCTCTCGTCACACCATCTCACATAAGGCGGCGGTGGCCTCTCTCTCTCAGTGTTGGTCAGTGATCCGGCCGCATCCCGTCCGCCGGCGGAAAGGGAGGATGTGCATCGTCTCTCTGTTCGACGGCGTTGATGCAGCACTTCCCAATCTGCGGTACCCGCCGTTCTCTCTAACCAAGCTCCGGCGCGGTAGGGCCTTCGCCACTTGCTCGCTGCCACGGTATGGGCAGATCCCGGCCGCCGGTGCCCTCCTAGTAACATCCCGACAACCCTCAGGTACAGCTTCCTCCGGCCTTGCTCCACTGCCCATCTTCCCACATAGCTGCATGTGGATCTTCTTTAGTTGTTTGCTTAAATCGTATCTCGGCCGGCGTACTTTCCATCTTGCAATCACGTCCTCAAACCATTTTTGATAAACCACCATGTGCTATCTTTCCCTTATTACATGGAATATGCTTCTTTTTTGTCAGCGTATGTGTCTTCAACTCGTGTTATTGGGCAGTAATTGTTTCCTTTCTACCTCCTTTTGCAAACAGGGCTATCCATTTTCACCTTGTTGCTATTGCAACCTTTCGGTAAACTGCACAAATCATTTTTTTCTTAAGAGTGTTTTGTGCAGTTCCGCCAAAATGTCCCACGGGCAACATTTTTACATTTCTGTGGGACTGCAGAAAGGGAGATTGGTTTTGCTATCCTCCTCATCCAACTCTGTGCCTAATCTTCTCCAACAAGAAGTTAGTCCTAAAGGGAGATCGTAGAGGTGATCGGCTTCTATTTGTGTGTGTTATGTTTCATCATCTAGTTCCACTATTATTGTAATCACACCGACTGGATATCTTTGCAAACAGGGATGGCCCGCTCGATTTTAGTGGAGCTGCACAAAATGATCGGATTGCGGTGTCCTCCATACACCTCTTTTTTGGCTACAGAGCTGGGTGAAACTAGCTGCCAAGCAATGAACACCGTGCCAAGGAAATTGAGCCATGCCTACGAACAACATCGATCAATTATATATTTTTCTTTATTTGTACACCTTCTCACAACTTTGTCTTCAGTTGTGATGTGAATATTGGTGCTGATCTGTGAACCATTGAGATGCATTAGCAGCCATGGTAGTTTCACTTGTATTTGATGGAATGTTGTAACGAGATAATCTTGAGGCAAGACACATGAATCCTAAGTTGAAACCTTTTTTTCCCGCGGGAACCAAAGTTGAAATGTTCATAGCATCACAGTACAATTTCATTAAAATTATGTGTACATATAAACAAATCCTGAAGGATTGGTAGCAATGCCAGAAACAATTCAACTTCGTTTCGCTGACATGTTGGACATCCTTCATCCGACTCCACCTGCCATGCAGCAATATTGAGTGCACAACACAACTGCAAGGAAAGATTCACCCCGATCGTTGCACCGCAGTAGTAATGACTAGTGAGAAGTCAAATCACAGAGCCCCACCTTCGCCACAGTAAGTTGCTTGGATGAAGCAACCATCATTTCTTTGTTCTTTGAGTCCGCTGGTACTCCCATATTCCCACAGTATAATAAGTTGCTCGGGCGAATCAACCATCACTTCACCTTTCCCACAGTAAGTACTAGTACCTCCTTTTTTCTCTAGAAACAACCACATGCGAATATTGGACGGTAGCAGCACAGCAACTGAATCAAAAATTCTATAGTATGAGAATAACTTTGAACGTAAGCCATGGATTCACTCTATCCAATGGTCATAGTTGGAAAATCCAAATAAAACCAAGCATTGGATCAACTCTTTTAGCACTCATATTTTGACGCCTGCTCAACCGCCTGCCCACCTAGCCCACTTATATATCCGCTCACGTGTGATGACCACAGGAGCTATCCATTCAGATTGTATGCTAAAAATAAAGGTCGATAACTAATGCGGCACCTCGGGCCAACTCGGTCAAATCGCATTTTATACGAGAAATTGCACACCATATTTCGTTGACATGTGGTCCTGTTCCAACATGTCAGTGAGATGACGGCGAGTCCTCTTCTACTAGTATTTCCGAACGGACATGTAGGCCGGGGCGCCTCTTCGTGTACCCTGGCAAACTGGCAACCATCCACCGACTCTTCGCCTTTCCCTCTTGATTTGAAACTGCTGTCACACACTCTTCCTCCCTCCTCCATTTGCCTTCCCCCTTCCTTCTGCCATTGTTCGATCGTCTTCTCCATGGTGGGAACAGGCTGGAAACGACCCCGTTATTCTTGCCCCGATCTGAAAGATGACGTGGTGGATGAACTCATTGATCAGTGTGACGTCATCACCTCGGCTAGCATGGCAGGTTCGTTCAAGACCATTCTCGACTCAAATAATAACATCATTACAAGGAACCCAGGGGTCCAGGAGTGGTTTGATCTCCCCTATCTTCTTTTCCGTGACCCTGCTGACTGGCGCGGGGACGACGGAGGCCTCGTCTTGTGCAAGTTGATGTCGCTTGATAATGATACGTGTGATGTTAAGATGCCATCGCTTGAGGGCAAGGCTTGGGCAGGCGCAAATGGAGATTGGGTTGTTTATATTGGGTACAACTCCGAGTGGGAACTTGTGAATGTGTACACTCATCACCAGGTTCCATTTCCAAAAATCTCAGCAGACTGCCCAGAGGTTGAGCACACCGCTATTCTACGCACGTTCAAATACGATCATGGTGACTGTCTTCTACGGAAGATAGCAATTTGTCGAGTTCCCAACCGCTCTTGGAATTACAAGAACTATGAAGTTGTTGCTATCTTCGACAAGCTTGTTGCCGTCCTTCGTGGTTTGACTCGATGGATATTGCTCAAAAATCAGTTTCTATACACGGATGTGTACTGTGATGCAATTCAATATGAGGGTCTTGTGTTTGCTTCCACCACTCATGGCACTGTTTTGTATGGGATCCTTGTAGTTTCAGTACGTTTGTCTTCCACCGTAGTTATAATTTTTTTCATCCACATGCATGCGGGTTAGCAAGTTTCCCTTTACTAATTCAACCTTCTTCTTGTGTTTCCAAGGTCCTGCGAACATTCCACCACCTATACTTGAAAAATTTTATAACCAAGGGGGAGATGACGATGGTGATGATCACGAGCATGAGGACGAGCAGGGCCCATATACTCAGTGGCACCTAGCAACTTATTTCGATGGATCACCCCTTCTTGTTTGTATACAGCCCACTGCTGATGTTACTACTAAGGAAGCAGGTGTTGTCTCCCATGGTCGCACTCTCCAGACCTATTCCAACACCCATTGCATGGTATTCGGAATGGATACTAGTGTGTAGCGTCAACACCTTCTCCCTGGTACAATATTGATAGTCTTGGAGAAAACACTCTCTTTCTTGGATAAAACTATCCAATGATGGTGAAAGGCAATCCAACTGTTGTTGACACAACATTACTAGTACCATTTATGAGAAGCAACTGTATCTATACCTCGGACATTTCGGTGGTTCCCTACCCTGGTACTGATATAGTAGGCCGCTTCAGCCTGGATGATCAGTCATGTGTTGGTCTTGAGATTGACAATAGATGGCCCTTCCCAGAGAATCATTTGTGGTTCAAAGCAAGTGTTTCCAACGCCGAGGATTGGTTGAGTTGAAGTTCATTTCATTGCTTGTTATTTGTTGTGTGATGAAAACTTTAGTATTTATAATGTATCCTCGTTGTTGTTGTGAGTTGATGACATGTTGTATGTAATAAAATGATATGCCTGTGATAAACTTACTAAATTTATGAATGGATTTCGAGTCGCTTCTCTGAGTGAGTGCTGCGACGAGGCAAAAAATATTTTCCGAATACATAATTGTACGTGCATTGCAACAGGTTATCGGATGAGGCCAATCAACAATAGTAGTACACTATTTGTACTAGCTTCACATGCTTCGCGCGTCGGGCGGGTGTTTTTAATGTAGTTGCGAATCCCATCATCCTAGGTCCTCGGATGAGTCGAGTAGAAATTGCATCTGATGTTTGGGTTCAAACTTTTAGAACTGCTGCACTATCTCTACGTCTACCTATACGTAATACAACAAGTTTTAAACTTGAGACCAGCCACCCACCCTCACAAAGAACACTTTTTAACCTAGCACAGACTCCAGGAAATTTGGCCACAGTGTGAGGTGGGCCATATGTTAATGTGTTCGTTGTACGTAAACAGCACCTCGAATCCTCGATACTACTACTATAAGTAGTAGGAGTGGTAGGGTGGCATGGGCCAGAACAAGCATTCATGTACAGGAGTACGGCACATGCCACCAGCACGACTTCCATCTAACACCATATTTCTTGGAGTCCGTGCTACAGCAATCTCTTCAACCTCGTTGTTTCTCTAACTCAGCCATTGCGCAGCGGGCGAGGTAGGGGTTTGCCGATAGTCGGTTTCCTCAACTGCAGTCCCACTTGTAAGGCCAACTCCAACGCACGACCCAAACAGACCTCCGTTTTGCCTAGATTCTGCCCATTTGGGTAGGGAAATGGGGTCGTGTCCGGGGCATTTCTCGGATGCAGTGGTCGTGCTCTTCTTCCCAATACAAAAACTTGCATCCATTCTACACAATAAAATTTTAAGTTAGCACAACTAGTCTAATCTGAGAGCACAACCCAAGATTTGGTCGGGTTCTTCCTCCTTTTGCTGACACGTGGGACATCCAGCATCCAGGTCGTGTCATGCAAGAAAATAGAGTGGTAGTTGAAGCCACATGATGTGCATCTTGGGTTAAACTATAAATAGAATCTTACTACTCTTGAGTAACTCCAAAAGCGGCCACTGTCGGTGTCAAAACCGGTGGATCTCGGGTAGGGGGCCCCGAACTATGCGTCTAAGGATAATGGTAACAGGAGGCGCGGGACACAATGTTTACCCACGTTCGGGGCCTCTCGATGGAGGTAATACCCTACTTCCTACTTGATTGATCTTGATGATATAAGTATTACAAGAGTTGATCTACCATGAGATCATAGAGGCTAAACCCTAGAAGCTAGCCTATGATTACGATTGTTCTTCTACGGACTAAAACCTCCGGTTTATATAGACAATGAAGGGAGCTAGGGTTACACAGAGTCGGTTACAGAGAAGGAGATCTACATATCTGAATTGCCAAGCTTGCCTTCCACGTAAAGGAGAGTCCCACCCGGACACGGGACGAAGTCTTCAATCTTGTATCTTCATAGTCCAACAGTCCGGCCAAAGTATATAGTCCGGCTGTCCGAGGACCCCCTAATCTAGGACTCCCTCAGTAGCCCCTGAACCAGGCTTCAATGATGATGAGTCCGCCACACAGATTGTCTTCGGCATTGCAAGGCGGGTTCCTTCTCCGAATACTCCATAGAAGATTTTGAACACAAGGATCGTGTCCGGCTCTGTAAAACAAATTCGACATACCACCGTAGAGAGCACAATACTCCACAAATCTAATCTGCTGACAACTTTTCATAGCGTGACATCACACTGCGGCCCGGCCATTATGCGAACCATTTTTTTAACCTGCTACCGCACATATCGCGAGTCGGTTTTATTGGCACGTCTTGTCGAAGCAGAGATCATTTCCCCTTATCACGGGATTGTCATCAATACGGGTGTGGGTAACCCAACCGCGCCATCAACGTGGCGCTTGGGGAATAAGCGAGTTTATCGAGAAAGTGGGGAGGCGCGCAGTTTCTACCGCCTTTATAAAGAGACAAGTATTCCTGTTTTTCACCCACACCTTCTTCTTCCCCTGCTCATCCACTCTCGCATGCTTGAGCTCCAGTGCCCAAGTTCTCACCTTCTCCGTAAAGCCATTCCAAACATGTCCAGAGCGGGAGGGAAGTGGATGGTCTCCTCCATTACCAAGGAGGACATTACAAAGCTCTAGGAAGCCGGATACCTGGCCGCAAACATCACGCACCGGCTCCCGGACGCAGGGCAGATCGTCCCTACTCCGGAACCCCGCGAGAGGGTTGTATTCCTTGCTCACTTCGTCCGCGTTCTGGGAGTCCCCCTCCACCCATTTTTCCATGGGCTCATGTTTTACTATGGGCTGGACTTCCATGATCTGGCCCCCAATTTCATCCTCAACATCTCGGCATTTATCGTCCTGTGCGAGGCCTTCCTCCGCATTACGCCCCACTTCGGCCTATTGCTGAAGACCTTCAACGTGAAGCCGAAGGTGGTGGTCCGCCAACAAACGGAGTGCGAAGGCGCCATGGTGGGAAAGATGCCCAATGTCACCTGGCCCGAAGGCTCCTACATGGAGACCGTGAAGGGGTGGAAATCGGGTTGGTTTTACATCACCGAGCCGCGCGACACCAACTGGGCTGCGGCCCCCGAATTTCAATCTGGCGTCCCCATGCGGCTCACCTCCTGGAAAAGGAAGGGCTTAGCCTGGGGCTCACCGGTGGAGCTGACCGGACTTCAGACCTGCATCAAAAATAGGATAGGCAAGAAAATCAAGCTTGTCAACGTGGTCCAAGTCATGCTCATCCGCCAGATGCTTTCGTGTCAGAGACGGGCTTACAATATGTGGGAGTTCGACCCGGCCGAACACCAGATGCTTCAAGAGCTCTTCGACACGACGCATGAAGACGTCTGGAAGGTGCTGTTCAAGGCCACCGAGGTACCACCGCGCATAGCCGAAGATCGCGGACTCGGACAAGGCGCTCCGCCAATCTGGTAAGTTTTTATATTTTGCAAGATGTGCTTTCCCCCAGTACATTCGTGGGAGGAATCTAAGCCTCAATGCCAATTTAATAGGACTGGGTAGCAATAGCAGAGTGAATTGACTGTATGGCTCCACTACCCGAAGATCAAGCATCACCTCTCTTAACTAAGATGATGTTCCCGGCGCCCTATGAGGTACCGGAGAAGAAGGCCAAGAAGAAGGCCACGGGGACCAGGAAAGGTCTCCAGCGCAAGGTTCTATCGGACTCATCGTCCGAAGACACTAAGGCACACTCCTCCAACGAAAACGAGGAGGAGGAAGAGGAAATCCCTCCCCCAACCGGGGGGGAGAAGAAAAGGATGGTCGTCCCATCTGGGGAGGCCGAAGGGTCCAAGAAGAGAAAGACCCTCCCTCCGGACCATTCCACCACAGCCGCCTATAGCGACGAGGAGTGGTTGCCCAGGGACAAGCCCCTGGCGAAGTTGTAAGTATTCGGGCACTATAATACTTCCGGTATGTTTTGCTTTATTGCTTATCATGCCAAGCATACTCGTGCAGTCCGGCCAAAGCCCACATCGACATATCCTCTTCGGATAGGTCTCTGGGCCTGTCGGAGATGAACAGCCAGTCACTCCCAACGTCCACCTCCACCAGGCCTGCGGACAACACCGAGGTGTTGTCTTAGAGGATACCGGACCAAGGGAGACTGTTCTGGAGACGCCCCAAGGCGAAATCCCAGATGTCAGGCACATGGGAGGGAAGACCCCCATGGACTCCGATAATGGGGGTCACAGCCAAACTGGCCCCCAGCCGGATACTACTCCGGAACCCCCAGTGGTTCCAGATTCAGGAAGGCAGCCTCTCTCAAAGGGGGGGGGGCGCCGCCTGTGCTGATGACCTCTGTCCATCCAGAGGCATCAGACAACTTGCTGGAAGCGCTACGCGATGCTTCCATTGACGAAGAGCACCGCACCATCATGGGTGCGGTGATCAAGAAGGTCCGGTCCGCCAAAAGCGGATTGACCGAAGCCTGCACCAGCCTCCTAATGAGCTTTGTGGTAAGTAATAAAAATTATAAGAAAAATATCGCAGTATAGACAGTATCCCGTGATGCTATGTTTGGTGTTCGAAAAGAAAGGCCGAACAGATGATCAAATAACATCCGCAGGAGTCTAACAGAAAATGTCCATGTGAATAAGCAAGTGTTACTGCTGGCCGCTGCCGCTCATACTGCAGAGGTCTCCGGACTGAAGCAGGACCTGGAGCGGACCGAAGGAGAGCTCAGCCTCGTGAAGAGGCAGCTCGAGGAGAACAAAGGTACATAATACCCCGTCTGTATATTGATAAAGAAAAAAAAGGGTTTAAGCTCATAGAAATGTCATGAACTTTTAATAGGTGCCATGATCGAAGTGGCGACCCTTAAGAAGGCGCTGACCGAGGCCGAAGACAAAGCGGCCAAGGAGCGCACTGAGCGCAAGAAGCAAGAGGCCCGGGTCGACGAGGTCCAGCAAGAGCTCCAGGATTTCGTCAAAAAATACGAGTCCTTGGAGCGTGACTATAAGATGCAAGAGTTCGAGCTTGCGAAGGCCCTCCAGAGCGCACAAGATGCCAAGGTCGAAGCCCAAAAGGCCCTCCAGGAGATTCAAACGGCCAAGAAGATTGCGGCGGGTAAGGCAGTCAATATGCAAAGCAAGCATGTGAAGGAGGCTTTCTTTTTACTTACCCGAATTTTGAGCTCTCCAGGAGCATTTGCAGATCTGTCGCGCAGCATATCTGATGCTGCAGAGTTCTACCGAGCTGAAGAAAGGATCTCGACAGAGAAGTTGTTCTGGTCCCAGTATATTGGGCCCGAACAGCCAATGCCCTTGAGTGACCAGCTGAAGCAACTGGTCGGCCTGCACAAGGCGGCCGAACTAGCCATGAAAGACCTCATAGTCTGGATGGGGCCTGCCGAGCCCCTGCCCAGTAGCTACTTTGGCCTGGTGAAGCGGCTTGTGAATGCTTGCCCGAGGCTTGAAGTCATAAAACGGTTAGTCTGTATTGAAGGTGCGCGTAGGGCCTTCGCCCGCACGAAAGTGCACTGGGCGAAGATGGATGCTGAGAAGCTGGTGACGGAGGGGCCGCCGAAGGGTAAGGAGCACCGCCACCCCAAAAAGTATTATGACGGTGTCCTGAAGGGCGCCCACCTTGTGGCAGAGGAATGCGCTAAGGATGTAATATTTGAATGAATTTACTCATTTGATCCTGTAATATGAAAACAAGTTCATTTGCGCCATATAACGCTTGTTGATTTAAAATATTACCTATTGTGCGGCCGTTTATAAAATCTGAGAGTTGGCTAGTCGTCGGCTTCTGCCCCCATGTAACTAGTATTGGGGTGTTCGGGATAAATCTAAACACTCTTTATCCAAATTTTTGGTCCTTTAAGGAGGTGTTTAGCGCAGCGAACAAGGCAATCGGACTATACGACTTTATCACTCTCACTTAGCCATAGAAGTCTATGATTTTTAATTTTTGTGTAGCCCCTGGTATTCGGAAAGCCGAACTTGGGGCGTTATACACGCCTAAATCAGACAAGGTCGATTCCTCGCCCAAAGCGAAAAAAATCTTTAAGGATTTGAGACCTCTTGAACAGCGACCAGCTCTCGCCGCATCATGACAGTCAGTTTTCGGCTTTCTCTACTGAGGTGCTCGTCCGGAAGAACCCGGACACAAACGCAGTAGTTCTCCCTGTGCTACCTTAGCCGATATAGCGGAACGTAAGGTACCAAAACATGGGAGCCAGGCAAACCCAACTATTGACCCAAGACATGATTCGGAGCTGATGCATATAATGCTATAAGTTCAGGGTGCCGCACTGTCGAAAGTGTTCGGACTTTTCTTGTCGTGTTATGGGGTACACTGAAGCCCCTGGCGAGCTGATCGTACCAAAATGTATGGGAGCTATTTGTAATAAATAAACAGTCAAGGAAAAAGATAAAGGAATGTAATAGTAAGCTGACATTGTACATTGTTTTCCATTGTTGTTTGAATAATATGTCAAGGTGTATGTATACAAGTAGTGCGATAAGAAAAATAGAACTATTTGACATGTCCTAACCAAGAGTGAGCTGTGTATGGGTATGTAAAACAGGTATAGCGATCGTTATCAGAGACCACCTGGGGATTCCCTTGTACGTCAAAGCTTCTTGCCTCCTTGGTTTTTCCGTCCCGTAATAGGTCCGATACTCAGATTGTCAGAAGAGCCTCGAAAAGACAAGGACTTGAAAGAAAGAAAAGGGTGAAGGTGTACTGGTGTTGTGATGGTTCAACCGTATTTTGGACCACGTTGTGGCTATTCCAGCGCCTATGCCCATGGTATTTTAAGTGCGTAATTATGTATGCGCGGCACAAATTTCGCCGCTTGACCGGGACTAGGACGGAGGCCGAATTGCTAGGCGAGCTCTGGATGTGCCGGACGATCCTGTTGCAGAGTACTTCGGACTCGCTTAGCGGTGTCCGGGGGATTTGTTGCCAAATTGGAGATCTTCCTAAGAAGGCTGCTCTGTACTTCTGCTGCGAGGGCTACAGTGTGCTCCTCTGTGCGGAGGGAGCGCTCTGTGTTTCCATTGACTGTTATAACCCTGCGAGGTCCTGGCATCTTGAGCTTGAGGTAGGCATAATGTGGTACCGCATTGAATCTAGCAAATGCAGTTCATCCGAGCAATGTGTGATAGCCACTGCGGAAGGGGACGATATCAAAGATTAACTCCTCGTTTCGGAAGTTGTCTGGAGATCCGAAGACTACTTCCAGTGTGATTAAGCACGTGCAACAAGCCTCTACACCTAGTATGACACCTTTAAAGGTGGTTTTGGTGGTTTTGATCCTTGAGGGATCGATGCCCATTTTGCGCACTGTATCCTGATAGAGCAGGTTCAGGCTGTTGCACCATCCATAAGGACTCGTGTGAGGTGGACTCCGTCAATGATGGGGTCGAGGACCAATGCAGCCAAACCGCCATGACGGATACTGGTAGGATGGTCCCTGCGATCAAAAGTGATCGGACAAGAAGACCATGGATTGAACTTTGGGGCGACTGGCTCCATCGCGTAGACATACCTTAGTGCGCGCTTCCGCTCCCGCTTGGGAATATGGGTGGCATATATCATGTTTACTGTTTTCACTTGGGGAGAAAATTTCTTCTATCCTCCTATGTTCGGCAGTCGGGGCCCCTCGTCGTCATCACTATGCGGCCCCTTTTCCTTATGTTCGGCATTCAACTTGCCGGCCTGTTTAAACACCCAACATTCTCTGTTAGTGTGGTTGGCTGGTTTATCGGGGGTGCCGTGAATTTGACACGAGCGATCGAGTATGTGGTCCAGACTGGACGGGCTCAGATTGTTTCTTTTGAATGGCTTTTTCCGCTGACCGGACTTAGAGCCGTTGAATCCGGCATTGACTGTTGTGTCTTCGGTGTTGTCGCCATTGTTGCGACGCTTGTGTCTGTTGCGTCGGGGCTTGCCGTTGTTTTCTCTGGCATCTGAAGTGCCAGGATTTCTTGATGTGATGTTGCTGCGAGCTAGCCAGCTGTCCTCACCCACACAAAAGTGGGTCATGAGTGTCGTGAGGGCTGCTATGGACTTCGGCTTCTCTTGGCCGAGGTGTCAGGCGAGCTACTCGTCGCGGATGTTATGCTTAAAGGCCGCTAGGGCTTCTACGTCCGGACAGTCGACAATTTGGTTCTTTTTAGTTAGGAACCGAGTCCAAAATTTCCTGGCTGACTCTCCGGGCTATTGGGTTATGTGACTTAAGTCATCAGCATTCGGCGGTTGCACATAAGTGCCCTGGAAGTTGTCAAGGAATGCATCTTCCAGGTTCTCCCAACTGCCAATGGAGTTTTCCGGCAGGCTATTCAGCCAATGTCAAGTCGGTCCCTTGAGTTTTAGTGGGAGGTACTTGATGGCGTGTAGATCATCGACGCGAGCCATGTGAATGTGGAGAAGGAAATCTTCAACCCATATCGCGGGGTCTGTTGTACCATCGTATGATTCCATATTCATAGCTTTAAACCCTTCTGAGAATTCATGAACCATTACTTCGTCAGTGAAGCATAGGGGGTGCGCGGCGCGTCTGTGTCGGGCTACATCACGATGCAGCTCAAATGAGTCTGATCTGTTGTATTCGGCCCGGACGGATTTGTTTTTAGTATATCCGACGTGACGGTCGTCGTCTCGCATTGGGAAGCGCCCCCGTGATCTGTAGATCGATCTTGATTTTCCTGCTTTGTTTTCCAATATGTCTCGCAGGTCCTGCATGTAGCCTCGGGCCTTGGGGTTTTTGTTTGATTGGCGACGTAGTGCGGGCTGGTATTCGGGCTGATATGCCGCTTTGTCTTGGCCACGGGGTGGCCGGTCAGCCGTATCTTGCGATGGTAGTGTAGGCTTTAATGCGTCCTCCTCGAGTTGAGGTAGCAACCTGTGCTTTGGGTAACGTTTGGTTGGGCGCTCGAGTCTGTATTCCTCGGCTGCCAGGACCTCAGTCCATCTATCAGTTAGCAGATCTTAATCGGCCTGAAGCTGCTGCTGCTTTTTCTTCAGGCTTTTTGCAATGGCTATAAGCCGATGCTTGAAGCGCTCCTGCTCTACGGGATCCTCAGGCACGATGAATTCTTCGTCGCCGAGGCTCATCTCGTCTTCGGAGAGGGGCATGTAATTATCATCCTCCAAGCCTCCATCCATTGCCTGTTCATGAGGGCTAACTTGCCCATCCTCCCGTTCGGCCTGCTCGAAGTCTGGCTGGGTGGGATTGTTTTCGTCTTCGGCATCATCGGAGTGCTATTGTCTCTTGTGCCGGTATCCCTATTTTTGCTATGGCGGGGCTTAGAGCGGCGCCGATGACGCCGGTGCTTAGATTTCTTCTCAAGGGGATTATCCTCCGTTGCCTCATCGCCATCGCTTTCTTTGGGGGTGTCCACCATAT
>NC_041385.1:60902019-60914050 GCF_002162155.2 Triticum dicoccoides
TATCATATGATGAGGTGGCTGTCCAGTGCCCTGCGAGCGGTGGTTCTTGTTCCTCTTCGGCATCGTCGTCCATACCATCGAGGTCTTCGGAGTCGAAATCAAGCATGTCAGTTAAGTCGTCGACAGTGGCTATTACGTGGGTGGTGGGTGGGAAATGAATTTCTTCGTCGTCCGCTTCCCACTCAAGCCGGACATAGTTCGGCCAAGAGTCTCCTGACAAGGAGAGAGATTTCAGTGAGTTTAGCACGTCGCCCAAGGGTGAGTGCTGAAAGATATCAGCGAAGGTAAACTCCATGATCGGTGCCCAATCAGATTTGATAGGTACGGATGCATATGATTCGGATCCTATGGCTGGGGACGAGTCTGAGGGTCCGATGACACAGGCCTCATCGGAGGCGAAGTCTGTGTTCGGATCTATCACCGATGAGTGTGTGGCCTCCGTGGCGGGGTCCATCCACCCGTCCTCGTATGGCACGATCTGCTCCGGATTAACGGCCGGGGCAGCCGCAGGTGTGATCTCCCGAACACCGTCCGATGGCAGATTGTAGCGACCCGACCCAAATGGATCGTAGTCTCTGTGCTTATGTGTCATCCCTGGATCGGTATGCTGACATACACAGTACTCGAGGAATTATAACAGAGTTTAGTCACACACTTTATTACATCGAGATCCTCAAAAGAGTATTTATTACAATAATATGGCCAAAGGCCATCTAAAAATAAAATAACTACGAAAGCATCGAAGGTAAATGAGTCCATCCAACTCCATGGCAAACTGAGTGCAGAACAACGACCTATCGCACCTTTAATCCTCGTCGGAAAAGTCTGCAACATGAGACGTTGCAGCCGTGTAGGTCAGCGCATGGAATATGCTGGCAATTTCACACCTTAGAATAATAAAAAAACTATCTCTATATGCGAATTTAGCTGGTGGAGGCTCTAAGTTTAATTTTTGCATAAAGCCAATTTTACCCTACAACAAAGGAATACATTTTTATTTACTACTAAATTAAAATGCCATTATTGAGAAGGTTCCTGCAACTCAATCCCAAAATTCCCAAGTTATTAGTAACCCAATAATTTCATTGAATAGAGTGATGAGATCAACCAATAATTCACTTCTGGATACTCAAGTTGTCCATAACCGGGGACACGGCTAATCATGATTAGTTTGTAAACTCTGCAGAGGTTTGCGCACTTTTCCCCACAAGACTCGACCACCTCCATGATCGGAAGATCGAGACATAGCCTTTCAGAAGCGTTTGCCCTTAACCCTGGGTAGACCAGTACACCTACTTTCCCCTACCTCAGCTAGTCTACCACGGAAAGAGGTCACACAACTTACTCAACTATGCCAGAGCCCATAATGGCTTGTGGCTGCACATGGAAGTTTCTAGGCATGAAATATCTTATGATCCCTTTGAGCCTGGGTGGCGGACCTAGGGTAATCACACGGGTACTCCGGGATTTCCCTTGGGCAAGCACTGGTTTCTCGAGGGCCCCAAACAATCCACCCAGATGTGTATTAAAGTTGCCACCTTAGGTTATCCCAAAATTATTAACTCTCGCAACTTGCATGGAACACACATACCAATCCCCGTCTACGAGTATGGCTAAGCAATATATGATATAACGAATATTCCCGGGGAGATCAAAGGTCATAGGTTCCTACCACATGAACTACATAGCATAACCACATGTTCCCAAACCTACTGATGCAATCTTTCAGGGTGAAACTAATGCATAGTAAAAAAACTGGGTATTGAAAAATTATGATCAAAGTGTGAACTTGCCTTCTTGATGATCGTTGAACCCTAAAGATTCGTAGTAGCAAGCCTCGCACTCCGAATGATCTAACGAAGCATGTAATGACACTCATAAGCAATCAAGCAAAAAGAATCAAAAATAAAACGAATAAAAGACTTCGAAAAACTCCAAAACATCCAAATAAAGTTTCTGTACAGAATGTATTTTTTACACCTACAAAAATAAATGGTTTTGGGTTTTAACATAAAGTACATGTCACTAGCTTCGATTTGCAAAAAGAATCACCTAAAACGGAGTTACGAAACTCGAGTTACGGCCTAACGAAGTTTGAATTCAGATATGTTTGAATTCAAATTTAAAAATTTTCAAAAATATTTTTCGTTTGGTTCTCTGTATAGAGGGGATTTCTACGAACTAGTAGGAAAACAAATCAACTAAATCGGATCTATAGACTAAAAGATATACTCCCTCAGTCCGAAAATACTTGTCATCAAAATGGATAAAAAGAGATGTATCTAGAACTAATATACGTCTAGATACATCCCTTTTTATTCATTTTGATGACAAGTATTTCCAGACGGAGGGAGTACTAGAAAGAAGATTAGGTAAAGAATCTGAATTTGGAAAAAGTTCCTGAAAATGAAAATGAAAATCGGCCAGAGACAACTGACGCTCTGTGATTGGCTGCCTGGGTGCTCACCGGACTTGTCGCCGGAGATGAGGAAGATGGTGGATCCGGTGTGCTTCGGCAAAGGATGTGTGCGGGACGGTGTAGAGGACGGTGAGGCGGATCCGAGCAGCAGTACCGCAAGGTCGATATCGCCTCCTGGCGTGGTGGAGAAGCCGCCGGAAGCCACGAACTCCGGCGAGCAATTGGCGAGGTTAGGGAGGGAGATAGCTTTTGCAAACAGGGGGCTTCGGACGAGGGGAACTGGGGCAACGCTCTGGGATTTTATAGAGGGTCAGGGGGAGCCAGAGGAGAGCGGGGCGTCGCCGGAATTAATGTGTTTAAAGGCTGCAATTTGAAGCATTCGTGGTGGCCATTATGGTTGTCCAGGAGGCGCACCAGGGAGGGGAAGGGGTAGAGGAAGGCCAGGGGAACCGATTCAGAGCGGTTTTTGGAGCGATGGAGAGGAGGGGAGGGGTGGGGTGCTAGGGTGGGGTGCTGCGTGCGTGCGTGCGTACATGTTTCTGTAACGTTGAGAGGAAGAAGAAGATAGCGCCTGGGCATGGGCCAGGGCTGCATTTTTTTTAACCTCTTTTTTTTACATAAGCAAAGAAACACCAAAAACAAAATAAATACAAGTCTAAATTTTTTCTAGAAAATTCACATAGTTATATGGTCTTATATATGACCTAGTGAACTTTTATCTGGCCTAAAATGCAAGTTTAAAAAAATAAACATTTTTGCTAAACTAATAAAAAAATTGCAAATAAAACCCAACAAATATATTTTGGTTCCAAATTCAAATTCCAATATTTTACTTCTGATTTTGAAGAAGTCATTTTATCTTCTCTCTTTATTTTATTTTTGGAATAATGGAAATAAATTTTTGGTGGAACCAAGTTTGATCTAATTTCCAAATTTTGAAATTTCAAAAGTGGGTTTCAGGGAAACTTCCAACTCTCTCTTTTGGTCCTTGAGTTGCTCAAAGCTCCTTGGATCAAAATCAAATAATACAAATGGGGCAAAAATCCATAAATCATGGATGCATATGAATGATCTATTTATAAACATCCAAATTGAAAATTGGGATGTTACAAACCTACCCCCCTTACGATGAATCTCGCCTCGAGATTCGGGTTGGCTAGCAAAAAGGTGTGGGTGGTCCTGTCGGAGATCTTCTTCTCATTCCCAGGTGGCTTCTTCTTCGGTATGATGACTCCATTGAACCTTGCAGAACTTGATGACCTTGCTGCAGGTAACCCTCCTTGCAGTCTCGAGAATCTTGACGGGCTTCTCCTCATAGGTCAGATCACTATGCAATTGTATGGCCTCCAGTGGCACTGTATCTCTTGAGGAATATCGGTCATCTCTGCATGGCACTTCTTCAACTGGAAAATGTGAAACACATCATGAACTCCTAACAAGGCTTCTGGTAATTCCAACTTGTAGGCAACTTCACCCATGCGTTCTAAAACTTTGTACGGACCCATAAACCGTGGTGCTAACTTTCCTTTGACTCCAAATCGTTTAACTCCTCGAAGTGGCGACACACGCAGATATGCTCTATCTCCGACTTCATAGGTTACCTCCTTGCGTTTAGTATCGGCATAACTCTTCTGTCTGGATTGGGCTACCTTGAGTCTGTCGCCGATCAGCTTGACTTTCTCCTCTGAATCTCTAATTAAATCTGGTCCAAATAATTTACAGTCTCCAGCTTCATCCCACATCAATGGTGTCCTGCACCTCCTTCCATACAAAGCTTCAAAAGGGGCCATTTTCAAACTAGCTTGATAGCTGTTGTTATAAGAGAACTCTGCGTAAGGCAAAGTATCATCCCAACTAGATCCATAATCTAGCGCACAAGCTCTCAACATGTCCTCCAGAATCTGATTGACTCTCTCGGTCTGCCCGTCTGTCTGCCGATGAAAAGTTGTACTGAACTCCAGCCTGGTACCCAAAGTTTCATGTAACTGATGCCAAAACTTTGAGGTAAATTGTGTTCCTCTATCTAATACGATGGTCCTCGGAACTCCATGCAGACATACGATCCTGGTCATGCATATCTTGGCTAACTTAGCACTTGTATATGTGGTTTTCACGGGGATGGAGTGAGCTACCTTAGTCAAGCGATCAACCACTACCCAAATAGAATTATAGCCTGATCGGGTCCTGGGTAATCCTGTAATGAAGTCCATGCCAAGCTTGTCCCACTTCCAATCTGGTATCGACAAAGGTTGAAGTAATCCTGCTGGTTTCTGGTGCTCTTCCTTAACCCTCTGACATACGTCACATACTACGACATACTCGGCAATATCCTTTTTCATACCTGTCCACCAGAAATTTTCCTTCAAGTCCAAATATATCTTGGTGTTGCCCGGGTGTATTGAATAAGGCGAACCATGAGCCTCCTGAAGAATCAATTTCCTGATCTCTGGGTCATTTGGCATGTAAATATTCTGCTCAAACCATAAGGTTCCATGTTCATCCACATGAAATCCTTCTGCCTTTCATTGGTTCATCCTTCCCTTTATCTCCGCAATACCTTTGTCTAACTTTTGGGCTTCTTGGATCTTTCCCGACAAAGTGGATTGAATTTCCATTGCGGCAACAAAACCTCGTGGTACTATCTCCAATCGAAGATCTTTGAGATCATCAATTAACTCCTGAGGTAATCCTCCTGCTGTGAGGGTATTGACATAGCTCTTGCGTCTCAATGCATCTGCCACAACATTGGCCTTTCCTGGGTGATAGTGCAATTTCATATCATAATCCTTTATGAGCTCCAACCATCTTCTCTGCCTGAGGTTCAACTCCTTCTGTGTGAAGATGTATTTCAAACTCTTGTGATCCGTGTAAACATCACACCTATTTCCAATAAGAAAATGTCTCCAGGTCTTGAGCGCGTGCACTACAGCTGCTAACTTCAAATCATGTGTGGCACAATTCCGCTCATGAGGTCGAAGCTGACGTGAGGCATATGAAACAACTCTTCCTTCTTGCATAAGAACACCTCCAAGTCCCTGACGAGAAGCGTCGCAATATACTTGGAAATCCTTGCGTGTATTCGAAAGAATTAGCACTGGGGCTGTGACCAAACGTCTCTTCAGCTCCTGGAAACTGGCCTCACATTCATCGGTCCAAACAAACTTAGTGTCTTTCTTTAATAACTCCGTCATGGGCTTTGGGATCTTGGAGAAATTCTCAATAAACCTCCAGTAATATCCTGCAAGTCCAAGAAAACTACGAATCTCCCCGACTAAGGTGGGTGCCTTCCATTCGGTGACGGCTTCAACCTTGGAGGTGTCTACTGCTATTTCTTCTCCTGATATAACATGTCCAAGAAATTCGACTTCCTTCAACTAGAATTCGCACTTGTTGAACTTTGCGTATAATTGATGTTCCCTGAGCTTCTCTAGAACCAAGCGCAAATGTTCCTTGTGTTCTTCTTCATTCTTCGAGTAAATCAATATGTCATCAATGAATACCATAACAAACTTATCCAAGAACTCCATGAATACCTTATTCATCATACCCATAAAATAGGCAGGGGCATTAGTCAAACCAAAAGACATGATCGTGTACTCATAAAGCCCATATCTCGTGGTAAAAGCTGTCTTGGGTATATCCTGTTCTTGAATCTTCAGCTGGTGATATCCTGATCGAAGATCGATCTTGGAGAAAACTTTTGCTCCTTGTAGCTGGTCAAACAAATCATTGATCATTGGTAGAGGGTACTTGTTCTTAATCGTCACCTCATTTAGCGCATGATAATCTACAAACATTCTCAAGGTTCCATCCTTCTTCTCAACTAGAAGCACTGGGGCTCCCCAAGGTGATGAAATAGGTCGAATATAACCTTTCTCCAATAATTCCTTAATCTTCTTCTTAATTTCCTCCAGATCATTTGCGGGCATCCGGTACGGTTTAGAGTGGATGAGAAATTAGAATAGAATAAAGTACTAATAAGAAAAATCACTACCCATATGCTTATGATAGCAAGAAAAAATCAAATTTCAAATCAAACAATTCACACAGATCACACCACAGAAGCAAAACCTACAGGTAAGGTCATATCCACAAGAGATATGATCTCTTCATACTACCGCAATCATTCGTTGGACTCAACTTGGTAGTGATGGTCTAAACTAAATCTCCTCAAATCAAAGTCAACTCTAGCTTCTTCTTCTTCATCGATGATGTCTTCATAGGTCATGGTCTCATCGGATTGAGCAACTTGGTGATGGGGTTCAACTACTATTTTATTGAAGTAGAGAAGAGATGGAAATTAATAGAGAAGAGTATAGACCAACGGATATTTAAGGAAGTCGTAAAATAGAGTTTTCTTCCTATGGCTTTCCATTTCCTAGTGGTTGCGTCCTACAGTCAGCGTGTGCTCTGGTAACATCTTATAGCGACCCGACCCAAATAGATCATAGTCTCTGTGCTTACATGTCATCCTTGGATCGGTATGCTGACACACACAGTACTCGAGGAATTATAACAGAGTTCAGTCACACACTTTATTACACGAGATCCTCAAAAGAGTATTTATTACAATAATATGGCCAAAGGCCATCTAAAAATAAAATAACTACGGAAGCATCAAAGGTAAATGAGTCCATCCAACTCCACGGCAAACTGAGTGCAGAACAACGACCTATCGCACCTTTAATCCTCGTCGGAAAAGTCTGCAACATGAGTAGGTCAGCGCATGGAATATGCTGGCAATTTCACACCTTAGAATAATAATAATAAAAACTATCTCTATATGCAAATTTAGCTGGTGGAGGCTCTAAGTTTAATTTTTGCATAAAGCCAATTTTACCCTACAACAAAGGAATAAATTTTTATTTACTACTAAATTAAAATGCCATTATTGAGAAGGTTCCTCCAACTCAAACCCAAAATTCCCAAGTTATTAGTAACCCAATAATTTCATTAAATAGAGTGATGAGATCAACCAATAATTCACTTCTAGATACTCAAGTTGTCCATAACCGGGGACACGGCTAATCATGATTAGTTTGTACAGTCTGCAGAGGTTTGCGCACTTTTCCCCACAAGACTCGACCACCTCCATGATCGGAAGATTGAGACATTGCCTTTCAGAAGCGTTTGCCCTTAACCCTGGGTAGACCAGTACACCTACTTTCCCCTACATCAGCTAGTCTACCACGGAAAAAGGTCACACAACTTACTCAACTATGCCAGAGCCCATAATGGCTTGTGGCTGCACAGGGAAGTTTCTAGGCATGAAATATCTTATGATCCCTTTGAGCCTGGGTGGCGGACCTAGGGTAATCACACGGGTACTCCGGGATTTCCCTTGGGCAAGCACTGGTTTCTCGAGGGCCCCAAACAATCCACCCAGATGTGTATTAAAGTTGCCACCTTAGGTTATCCCAAAATTATTAACTCTCGCAACTTGCATGGAACACACATACCAATCCCCGTCTACGAGTATGGCTAAGCAATATATGATATAACGAATATTCCCGGGGAGATCAAAGGTCATAGGTTCCTATCACATGAACTACATAGCATAACCACATGTTCCCAAACCTATTGATGCAATCTTTCAGGGTGAAACTAATGCATAGTAAAAAAACTGGGTATTGAAAAATTATGATCAAAGTGTGAACTTGCCTTGTTGATGATCGTTGAACCCTAAAGATTCGTAGTAGCAAGCCTCGCACTCCGAATGATCTAACGAAGCATGTAATGACACTCATAAGCAATCAAGCAAAAAGAATCAAAAATAAAACGAATAAAAGACTTCGAAAAACTCCAAAACATCCAAATAAAGTTTCTGTACAGAATGTATTTTTTACACCAACAAAAATAAATGGTTTTGGGTTTTAACATAAAGTACATGTCACTAGCTTCGATTTGCAAAAAGAATCACCTAAAACGGAGTTACGAAACTCGAGTTACGGCCTAACGAAGTTTGAATTCAGATATGTTTGAATTCAAATTATAAAATTTTCAAAAATATTCTTCGTTTGGTTCTGTGGATAGAGGGGATTCCTATGAACAAGTAGGAAAAAGAATCAACTAAATCGGATCTATAGACTAAAAGATATACTAGAAATAAGATTAGGTAAAGAATCTGAATTTGGAAAAAGTTCCTGAAAATGATAAAGAAAATCGGCCAGAGACAAGTGGCGCTCTGTGATTGGCTGCCTGGGTGCTCACCGGACTTGTCGCCGGAGATGAGGAAGATGGTGGATCCGTTGTGCTTCGGCGAAGGATGTGTGCGGGACGGTGTAGAGGACGGTGAGGCGGATCCGAGCAGCAGTACCATGGGGTCGGTATCGCCTCCTGGCGTGGTGGAGAAGCCGCCGGAATCCACGAACTCCGGCGAGCAATTGGCGAGGTTAGGGAGGGAGATAGCTTTTGCAAACAGGGGGCTTCGGACGAGGGGAACTGGAGCAACGCTCTGGGTTTTTATAGAGGGTCAGGGGGAGCCAGAGGAGAGCGGGGCGTCGCCGGATTTAATGTGTTTAATGGCTGCAGTTTGAAGCGTTCGTGGTAGCCATTATGGCTGTCTAGGAGGAGCACTAGGAGGGGAAGGGGTAGAGGAAGGCGAGGGGAACCGATTCAGAGCGGTTTTTGGAGCGAGGGAGAGGAGGGGAGGGGTGGGGCGCTAGGGTGGGATGCTGCGTGCGTGCGTGCGTACATGTTTCTGTAACGTTGAGAGGAAGAAGAAGATAGCGCCTGGGCATGGGCCTGCTGGGCTGCTTTTTTTTAACCTCTTTTTTTTTTACATAGGCAAAGAAACACCGAAAACAAAATAAATACAAGTCTAAATTTTTTCCAGAAAATTCACATAGTTATATGGTCTTACATATGACCTAGTAAACTTTTATCTGGCCTAAAATGCAAGTTTAAAAAAATAAACATTTTTGCTAAACTAATAAAATGAATTGCAAATAAAACCCAACAAATATATTTTGGTTTCAAAATCAAATTCCAATATTTTCCTTCTGATTTTGAAGAAGTCATTTTATCTTCTCTCTTTATTTTATTTTTGGAATAATGGAAATAAATTTTTGGTGGAACCAAGTTTGATCAAATTTCCAAATTTTGAAATTTCAAAAGTGGGTTTTAGGGAAACTTCCAACTCTCTCTTTTGGTCCTTGAGTTGCTCAAAGCTCCTTGGATCAAAATCAAATAATACAAATGGGGCAAGAATGCATAAATCATGATCTATTTATAAACATCCAAATTAAAAATTGGATGTTACACAGACCTAAGTCATGCTCGTCGTGGCTGTTTGGCGCACCTGACATGGGCTCGAATCCATCAAAGATCAAGTCTACACGGATGCCGGCGGTGTAGTTCAAGCTTCCAAACCTAACCTGATGGCCAGGGACGTAGCTATCGATCTGCTCCAGGTGGCCAAGCGAGTTGGCCCGCAGTACGAAGCTGCCGAATACGAAGATCTGTCCGGGGAGAAAAACCTCACCCTGGACCGCGTCGTTGTAGCTGATTGAAGGAGCCATTAAGCCTTATCGCGACGACACAGTGGAACTCTCAATGAAAGCGCCAATGTCGGTGTCAAAACCGGCGGATCTCGGGTAGGGGTCCCGAACTGTGCGCCTAAGGCTAATGGTAACAGGAGGCGGGGGACACAATGTTTACCCACGTTCGGGACCTCTCGATGGAGGTAATACCCTACTTCCTACTTGATTGATCTTGATGATATGAGTATTACAAGAGTTGATCAACCACGAGATCGTAGAGGCTAAACCCTAGAAGCTAGCCTATGATTATGATTATTCTTCTACAGACTAAACCCTCTGGTTTATATAGACACCGGAGGGGGATAGGGTTACACAGAGTCGGTTACAGAGAAGGAGATCTACATATCCGAATTGCCAAGCTTGCCTTCCACGCAAAGGAGAGTCTCACCCGGACATGGGACAAAGTCTTCAATCTTGTATCTTCATAGTCCAACAGTCCGGCCAAAGTATATAGTCCGGTTGTCCGAGGACCCCCTAATCCAGGACTCCCTCAGTCACCGAAGATCTTTATTGGATTTGTTTTTCCTCGCCAGCACGTCGAGGTGAAGGATGTGCAGGTACAGTGGGTCCTCTTGCGTTTTCACTGACATGTGGGACTGCATGTGAGCAAACAGATGATGGGCTCCACGCATCCGCTAGCTGGCTGAGAAGAGAGATAGAGGAGGGCTGAGTGCGGACTCCAGGAAATTTGTTCTATTTAACCAGCACCTCGATATTCGCGTGTGGTTGTTTCTATAATAAAAAAAGAGGTACCCCTACTTATGTTACTCCCACTACGCCTAGCCTAAGGTTAGTAGGAGACCTTGCGCTTGGCTCTTCACCTCTTCCGGAAGTCGATGGTTCTACAGTAGTACTTCTGGCAATCTGACACCAAATGAACTGTTGCACATCCACCGCTTGAAGCAAAAGTTTCTCCTCGTGCTGCAAGCCACCGCGCACGCGTTGGCGAGGGAGAAGGCATAATCAAGCTTCTTGTCGTTCTGCGAGTTCATGGGACACATCAAAGTTATTTAGTACGCACTCACTCCAAAAAAGGGCTGACCATGTCATGGCTACCAACCCGTGCTCCGTCGTTGAGTACGTGCACTATTCACGTGCCATTGAGGAGAAAAATATTGCGTAGTAGGTGCCATCGAAGTGCACGACTAACTTACGCACTGCTTACCTGATTATCTCCATTTTCTTGCATGACATGTGCACCTTGATGCTAGATGTCTCGCGTGTTGGCAAAAGGATGAGCAAAGCTCTCGTAAAAGAAAAGAGTTGAAGAACATAGATTCCCGACGACTGAGAAGGAGCAAGGAACCTCGTGGTGGAGCGTCTGCAAGGAACCTTGCGTGTTTTCCCCTATTTTTTGCCGCCTGCCCACCTATAAACAAATAAAAGAACATGAACTCTTCGCTAACCACTAGAAACGATACATCAGGATGCTAAGTTGAAGATGTTTTATAGTTTATATTGATAACCACGCAACAAGCCACACATGTACAGGATGCTTGCAGCCACGCATGTACACACGCCAACGCACTAACTCCATCCGATCCAACTCATGCACATACGCGCACATCATGGAGCACACAACGCACGTAGGAGTACACAACACATGCATGCACACACACTCGGCCGCAGAATGCACGTGAATAACACATGCATGCGCACACACTCGGCTACATGGAGGCGTGCGCCATCTGCGGCGATGTCCGGTTCGTCGTGCTACGGCGAAGCTCGCACATAACGGTGGCTACGCATCTCTTGCAGCACCTCTTTGCCGTCATTGCTCAATGACTAGTCAAAGACGAAGACGACCGCAGCCTCGGCCTTAGAGCTAGCACTGATGGAAAAACATGCACGTTGCACGCACACGAGCATGTACGGAGTGCCCACGACGTGGTGCACCCCCAGTCACCTCTACTCCTTCTTGGCCCAACATCTCTATAAACCGGAAAGGAGGGAGTAGTAACATAGACTAGTGTCATAGGCAGAGTATGGGAGCACATGATATATCACAGTCCGGACCGATCCCAAGTTGGCTTCTCACCTTCTTGGCCCAAAATCTCTATAAACCGGAAAG
>NC_041385.1:60914325-60920289 GCF_002162155.2 Triticum dicoccoides
GCAAGTCAGGGCGACGCGACCTCTCACTGCTTCCGTCATTGAAGCGGCGCGTCGATCGAGGGCACCGCCCACTGCACACCCGGCATTTCAGACTACACAGTGGAGAGTAACTTTAGAGCAAGTACTACAATTAGATGACATAAACAGGCTATAAGGATTTAAATATAGTATTTGTGCTTAGTTGAAGGAGAGAGAAGAGGAGAGAGAAGAGAAGCGGATTGTAAATTTGTAGCCGGTTGTAGGAGGAGCCCCAACATACATTGTGAGACAAAAGGTGGGGCCATTATTAATGATATAGTATTTATACTAAAGGGACTAACGGACGCCTTAATTACTCCATTTTTTTAGACAAACCTTGATGGGGCTATTATTGACTTGGACATGGGGTTTGGGGCCAAAGGCCTACTATTATACTTGGTCTTACTCGCATGACCGACCTGACATGCTCTACCCTAGCCGCCGCTGTATCATATGGTTTCGCACCGTTCTAGATCTTAGCGCCGCCACGCAATTCTTCTCCAGCCCTCCTTCTGGCGTGCACCGTGAGAAGGGACAACAGTCCTCTGAACCCCGCCGTTCGTGATCCTGTATGGGAGAGGGGCGATCAGGTTTTTGGGGAGCACACTCCTGTGACTGCTTCCAGAGACGACTTCCTCAACGACAGCCTTCTTCCCCGACCTCGGTAACCTCTTCATCAACGACATGAGTGACAACATCAACCACAGCGGTTCTGCTCCCGCTGTACAGTATGTGATTCTGTCCTCCTGGTTTAGTCCGCATCATAACTTTGATGTTTGCAATTGTCGTCATGATCTATTTACTGATGATTCAGATTAAATCTCATAGTAAATTGCTCATATATTCAATAATCCAATCCAAAAACCTGATTATAGGCAATTTACTCCAAATGGTTTTGCTGCGCTTTTGAAGCCGCCTACTTTTATAGGGGTGCAATATAAAAGGTGGCGCACAAGAGCAGTATATTGGTTTCACATCATGTACTGCTATGATGCCACTAAGGGTAAGCATGAGGGCGATCTTAATCCTTCACAGCACGAAGCTTTTGAGAACATGGATACCCTCTTCAAAGTCGCTCTGCTGAGTGTTCTTGACGATTCCATTGTGGATTCATATATGTCGTTTGACAGAGGCAAAGACATGTGGGCTGCGCTCGAGGCCACGTTTGGGCCCTCGGGCGCTAGCAACGGGCTGTACGTCATGGAGCAATTCTGTGAGTACAAGATGACTGATGAGCGCTCTGTTGTTCAGCAGACTCATGAGATACAGTCACTCTCTAAGGAACTTGAGTACTTTAAGTGTGTGTTGCCGAACAAATTTGTTGTTGGGACCATCATTGCCAAGCTTCCACCTTCGTGGAACAATTTTGCTACTTCTCTGAAAAACAAGAGACATGATTTTTCTGTTTTGGATCTCATTAGCACTCTTGATTTTGAGGAGAAGGCGAGAGCAAAAGACACACGTGCTCGGGTCGCTGAGGGAGCTTCTAGTGCCCACATGGTACACGAGAAGAACTTCCAGCCCAACCAGCCCCAAAACAACAAGTCAGGGGAAAGGCAAGTTTGATGCAAAGAACAAGTCGTCACATTCTACCAACTTCAAGAAGAATTCTCATAATGGGAAGGGATACAAACCTCAATTTTGGTAGCACCACACAAAATTTATATGGCTGCATCTACCTGCTGTCAGCTAACCTCATGGTGCTCCAGGTATTCCTACATTCGTAACTAGGTACAATGACCACCGCAAGATGAAATTAGCTTATTCGTACGTTGACTTGCTGAATGCAGTGTGGAACGATCCTGTCATGTGTGGAGGAGCAAACAAGAAGTGCAGCCGAAGGTGGAAATCAACCAAGGACTTATGAAATTATATATAACCTTCCTCGGGCAGGTTAGTATCCCCTTTGTACAGATGATCGTGTTTTGTCATGTCGAGCTATTGATATGTGCTACTGTTTTGCAACACCGTTCAAGTATCGCTACTGTTTTCCTATCTTTTCAGATCCAGGACAATGAAGATGATTTCAGGGGAACTGCACAATATGGACTCATGTTGAGTCATCTCTATTGCCTCATGTGTTTGCTGTAAATGTGTCAGCATCAATTGCAATGCAAAAGAAGAGAGCGGTTCTTGGGAAAAAGCGATTAGTTAGTGCAACGGGCCTTATAAACACGAACAACTCGCTCTCCCGCTTCCATCTCCCCTCAATTTCCCCCGCTCCCCAATCTTTCTCACTCCTCCAGAAAACCCCCACTCACCTTCTTCCTCACTCGTACAGAAAACGCCTGCTCCTCTTCTTCCACTCCTACAGAAATCCCCAGCCCTCCTTCTTCCCCACTCACACTGTCACTAGGCTCGTCTCTAGCTACTCTGCTCAAAACTGTGAGCTCGGCACGACGCCCACAAGGAAAATGGAGTCGGCTGGCCCCAGCACCAAGAAGATCAGGCTCCCGCCAGCGGCGACACCGGTTGTAGATCCCGCACCCGGTAGCACGGGGAGAAGCAGCGAGCCCCCCCCCACCCGGATTTGAGGAACCGGTAGAATCTCTGGTGGACCGCATCAGCGATCTCCCGGACGTCGTCCTTGAGGAGATCATCTCCCTTCTCCCCACCAAGGATTGCTGCCACACACAAGTCCTCTAAACTCGGTGGCGCCCTCTATGGCGCACCGCGCCCCTCAATCTCGACTATCGTCAGGTGTCTGTCCTTCCTGAATTTGATCTCCTCAGAGCCATTGTCTCTTCTCATCAGCAGGGCCCCGTTCAATGCCTCTGCATCCTGACACGCTACCTGTTGTCCATACCCGGCACGGTGGACGCTTGGCTGACATCCCCTGAATTCGGAAAACTCCAGCAGTTTGAGTTGTACCATTACCACAAAAGTTTCATACCACGAACACACCAAGAATTCGTGCCAACACCACCGTTGTCCATCTCGCAGTTTTCCTCCTCTCTCCACACCGCCACCTTCACCCGGTGCCATCTAGCAAACGATCTGGTACAAATGCTTCGACTCCCACTGCTAAAAAACTTTCACTTGTGGTGGTTTATCTGTCGGAGGCCTCACTGCACGACATCATCCACTCCAGTTGCCGTGCCCTGGAGCGCTTGCTGATTGTTTTGGGAATAGAAATCTGTATCGGTTGTCTCCAAATAAAGTCGCTTCACCTTAAAAGCATTGGAATTTGTTTTGAAGGACAACAGCTCATCATCGAAGATGCCCCTTCACTTCAAAGGTTGCTCCTTGATAATTGTTATAGACCTTCACAAATAACTGTCGTCTCTGCGCCCAAACTGGAGACCTTGGGTGTAATTCGTGACCCTTTTAAGGATCACAAGGAGTTGGTGTTTGGCTCCTCACTTTTTCATGTACCGTATATTATCATCTACACAGTTGTAATCATAAGCTGCATTTTTCATTTGTGCGCATAAGTTTTATATCATCTTGGAGTACACTTTGGGTACTAATATTATGTTATATGCTCAATGAAGAGTTCATCCATTGATAGCCTATCAATGCTGCTGGATTCTGTCAAGATCATATATATCAGAATGTTTAGTTTTGATCTGAACATAATTATTGGCTTGTTGCGATGCTTTCGATCTCTGGAGAATTTATATATAGAGGTGATGATTTCATGTACATTGAAAGCCCGTATATATTGTACTAGAATCAACTGTTCAGTTGTCGTTCTTTCGACATACTCTTTTTTCAGACCTTAACTATTTTCAATCTTCATGTCTACTTAGGCAGAACCACATGGAGCAAAACATATAACCAATCGGTGGCGTAATAAGCACCAGGATTTTCTCAGTTCTCATGACATTCGTTTGAGGACAATAACGATCGAAGGATATGCATCCAACCAGGAAAACAGAAGCTTTGTCACATTCTTCCTGTTGAATGCGAGGTTACTATTGTCCATGAGGCTTAATTTTTACCACAAGAGATTTCTCACGGACGGACATGTTGAACAGCAAAAAAAGAAGTTTCAAGTGGACAAATGGGCTTCTAAACATGCTCGGTTTCTATTTACAACAAGTTGTAGTCATCCTGAAATAAATTTTTTTGCACAGGATATTGATTTTATGGATCAGACCGATCCATTTGTTTGTGACTACAAAAAAGAGTGGTTGGGTTAGATGTTACTGCCATGTTCAATCTGGGTTTTGTCTAAAATTTTGATGAACAATTAATCCTTGGGCATTTTTACCATTTGTATGCTTCAGTTCCATGTTGTTGCCCTCATACTCCCCTCGACCTGCCACTACACTGCCGCATCTTCCACGACTGTTGTTTGTTCCCGTCCGAAGACTCGCCGTCGTTCTCCACCTTGGTTCGCTTGCTGTGCCCGCCGCCGTCTGGCGTTGTCAACATGGTCAACAACCAAGAGGAATCGGGAGATGACTGTACGTGGAGAGGCTGACGGTAGGAACCCACCAGGGTCATTGCATTTCACAAGCAGGTGCCTCATTATTACAAGCCAAAAAACACTTCCTCCTAATTGTTTGACAACTAGGTCCCACGCCATTGTCAATGTAGTCAATAAACGAGAAAATTACACAGCAAGCGGATAACACCAGGGACCCAGCAGCTCGCCCAGTTGTTTTTTAGTTTCAGAGACGGAGCTCAACTACGCATTGTGCGGGGGCTGTGGCCCGTCTAGCCCACGCTTACGCTTTTATTAAGCATATGACAAGCCCAGTTGATATTTTTTTCTTTCTGAAAATGGCTAGCCCAGTTCTTATTTTTGGAGAATATCAAAACCGAGGCCTACTTGTTTTTCTCAGCCCTGCTGGGCTGCAAATCTTTCAAGACGAGGAGGGATGTAAGTAGTAAGAAATGGGTTTCCCTAGAAATGGGCTATAAGTTGTAAGAAATCGGTTGTAAATTTTTAAACCAAAGCCGACCGGCAATTGCATTAAAATATCATTTTTTTTCAGGATTTCTCTACTCTCTACTCTTCGAAAAACCAAAGCCAACTGGCAATTACATTAAAATATCATCTTTTCTCCCACAAGATAAACTACTCATACAAATGCATCTTCATGTTTCTTGCAACGAACGGGCATCTTGCTAGTTAAGATTCTAAATTTCATTCATTTTTTTGCAGAGAATTGTTTTTTGAATTTTATTTTGATATAATTTTTTGAAAAATATTTTTAACGTGACTCAAAATTTCATGATTAAAAGAGTTCGGACCCCACCGAAATATACAAAATTTCGTTGAATTTTTTAGCAGTGCCCAGAATATATGGTCTGTAATGCTAATAAAAAGAATATGGGCTTCAAATATCCTTAAGAATTAGCAAATTGGATGTAGTTATTGAAAATAATGGCTAATGGGTTGTATGCTGTTTTCCACAGATTTGGAGGCTGACTTATGTGCCTACTAGGTTGACCATGACGCTGTCCTAAAAAAAATTTGACGTGTACGCAAGGCTTTGTTAACTTAGTCAACACACAGAAGTGACTGTTGGATGTCCATCCAACGGCCGCCGTGCTTCTTCAATCTCTGATCTTCTTGCTCCAGCCGCCCAAACTAGCGCTAGCGGGACTGTCTGCTCCCTCCTCCCGTGGCTGGTTGTGCTGCTGCCAGGCCATCCCTCTAACTACCCACACATCCTGTTATTTTTCGGCGACGCCAGCCTCACCCCGCAGCCGACCAGTCAGCGCTCGTACTCCCCTCAGCGTGGGCATCCGCTGTGGTGGCTTCACTGGCCCCAGGTGGTTCCCTTCGTGGGCCTCGCCCTCGTCCATCGCGTTTGTGCTCTCGGCGCCGGGAGGTCAACATGGTCAACAAACAACAGCCATCGGAAGAGGCTGACAGTAGGGGCCCACACACGGAAATGCCTCCTTATTACGCACAAAATAATGATTCCTCCACCTGATAGCTGGGACCCACCGGAAGGGCCTCTGTATTTCACGAAAAAAAGTCCCCCC
>NC_041385.1:60920607-60936297 GCF_002162155.2 Triticum dicoccoides
GCTGGGACCCACCTTGGTGGGAGGCTGACTTGTGGGTCTACTAAGTTGACGGGGACGGAGGGCTTTGTCAACTTAGTCAATATGAACGATTCTAGCTCCAGTAATCGTACGATGTCCATCCAACGGTCGTAGTGCTTCTTCAACCTCTGGTCTTCGTGCTCTAGCCGCCCAAAGCAGCGCGTGTCGTGCTGCATGCTCCTGCCTCTCGTGGCCGGCTGTGCTGCCACGGAGGCCTCACCGCCCCCTACTATTCACACCGCTAGCCAGGCCCTGCGGCAACGGTATCCTCACACCGCAGCCGAACCAGTGAACCCTCGTACTCCTCACCGCGCGGGCTTCCACTGTCGCGTCTTCCCCAGCTCCGCGTCGTCCCCTTCCTAGGCCTCGCCGTCGTCCACCGCCCTGGAGCTCTCGGCGCAGCATGGTCAACGTGGTCAAGGAACGACTTCCATCGGAAGAGTACTGTACATGGAGAGGCTGACAGCTGGGTCAACGGCGGCCGCAAGGCAGTGCCTTCTTATTACACGCAAAATAACTATTCCTCCACATGACAGCGGGGACCCACCGGACGGGCCACCGTATTTCGTGAAAAAACGTTTCCCCCCTGACTGCTGGGACCCACCAGCTACATCTTCGCACGCAAGGAAATGCGTCCGGGCAAAAAAAACGATTCATCCCCCTGACTACTGGGACCCACCAGCTACATCTTCGCACGCAAGGAAGTGCCAGACTATCGGGACCCACCTGGTCAAAGCGTATGTAGCGTTGTCATTCTGGTCGCGAACGTGTACGTACATACTGATCGATGTAGAGGCGCGCACGTGTCGTAGTAGAGGCGCGCACGTAGCCTGTACACATACATACAGTGGCCAATGTGCAAGAAAGAAAATACGGCCACGTACGTACATATGGGCGGGGTCTCGAATGCCTACTCGCGCATACTTACAGCCAGGACTCGTGTACATGGCTGGGTCCGAACGGAGAAACAGCATCGTCGCCGTTTTCATGGGGAGGCAACGGAACACGTGGGAGCCAACCGGCTTGGACGGAACAGCCGATGGAAACGAGGCCTGGTGTACCGCAGAACGGAGGAAACAGCCTTATGTTCGACCGGCCACGGGATCTTGTTCATCGGGAGGGGTCTGGCATACCGCAAAACGGAGGAAGCGGACTTGTGTTGGACCTCCTACGGTCGAAACGGGGTCCTGTTGATCAGGAGGGGTGTGGCGTACTACAAAACGAAGGAAACAGACTTGTGTTGGAGCGCTACAGTCGAAACAGGGGTCCTGTTCATTGGGAGGGGTGTGGCGTACCGCAAAACGGGACTCCACGGGATACTGTTCATCTCTACCGTCAACCTCCTCCAGCCTCCATGGGCTACTGTTCATCCACCGTCAACCTCCTCCAGCCTCCACCTACGACTGTTCATCCACGAGCTCATGTTCATCCAGCCTCCACCGCGCGCTACTCCACCGGCTACTGTTCAACCAGCCCTCTCCACGGGCTCCTGTTCAACCACCCCTCCACGGGCTACTGTTCATCCACCACTCCATCGTCTACTGTTCATCCAGCCCTCCACAGGGTCCTGTTCATCCAGCCCCAACCGGCTCGATCGATCGGGGTCCTGTTCATCCAGAGGCAACACCACAGGGTCATGTTCATCCACCCCCACCGGGAACTGTTTATCCAAACCCCCCAGCAACGCTCACTGTTCATCCAGAGGCAGCATCGATCGCTTCAGTTAGCAGCAGTAGTGAAGGAATCGCTCGATCGGGTTCAGTTAATAGCCATCGATCGACCGCTCGGGTTCAGTAACGCGTAGCCTTCAGTAGGCGAACGCCTCGCTCGGGTTCAGTTAGAGCCCAACGTCTCGCACCCATGCGCGTGCGTGTGCGAGAGAAACGCGCAAACCTCCGTGCATCGCTCGGCCCCGACCATCCACCGTAACCGGGAACACCCCGATATTTTCCTCGCCCTCGCTTCTACCATGGTTTTTTCCGTCATGGACGGCCCAAAGAATGTCATGCAGCTGCGTCTCCGGCCCGCCCATTTTCTGTCATGATTTTTTATCATAGAAGTAGGAGCCCACCACATCTATGATGATACCGGATTTTGTCACAATTATCGTCATAGAAGTGTCATAAGTATGACAGAAAAAAAATTGTTCGGCCCAAAATGTCAGAGATGTGTCTTTTTTTTAGTGCAGCCCGGCCCTATATGCTAGTTGGCCTCCGTTAGCTAGATCGCAACTGTGCAAACGATTGGTTTCTCAAAAAAAAAAGTGCAAACAATTTGCCTCAACCCCCTAAAAAAATCTTTGCATATAATTTATTCTCATTGTTTTGAAGAGTAAATTATTATCAACACTGAAAAATAATAGTAGTAGTATAATTTATTCTCACAAATAAAATATCTGCACATAAAACTACTCTGTATTTTTCATAACTTGCGTAGGTGTAATGTAGGCGATGGCTCCCCAATGCACCAGTGTTTTTTTAAACAATTCAACATATGATTTTTTTTTGCGGGTAATCTATGATTTGATCTGATACAGTGCGGTGATGATTGATCTTATTGAGATGATTGAAAATGAGGAGATCGGCAAAAAACAAATTTGTTCGATAAAGGGCGTTTTTATTCACTCATAATGTAGCATCAAGGGGATACAACCATGATGAGCATGTACTCGGCCTCTGCATAATTAGGATGCACATAGCCAAAACAAACATACACAGGAAAAAATATTGCACAAGACAGAAGCTATGCCAGGGTGGAGAGAGGAAAAATCTGAAATAAATGCTAGTATATGTTTTCAATAAGAACCCATACTTCATCATTATGTAATGTAGCTAATCAGCCGTTGTGAAGGCTGATCTAGTGCTGAATTCGAACGAGAACCATGCATAGTACTATACTAGAAGTGTACGCGCGCTTTGCCGCGCGGCCTGAATATATTCAAAATTTCTCAAACGAACCTTTATTTGGCTATAACAACACTATAGCACATGATACCATTTAGATTCGGCTATTCCTTCTTAAAAAATTCTAGATGGATGGAGAGCACAGCCCACCCATTTTTTTCAAGCAACCTTTGTTTCCTCTGGATCATTGCCAACACGATAAACTCCTCGGTCATTCCTCAACAGACAACAAATACGTGCAGAGATGTATCCTAACATACTAACATCTAAGTGGATATTCTCTTCTTAGGAAAATGGCAAAAATAAACATATAAATCGTACCATGAGTCACCTATAACTATAACTGCGATATTTTCTCTTACTGGTTATACCCCTTTTATCTAAAAAGAAGCGCAATCCATTTGTCGCCACTCTTCATAGAAACAACACCTTTTGGACAGGACTACGTTGATTAAGATTCAGACAACCATGGTAACAACCAAAAACCTGCTAAAGAAAATAGCATTACCTCCATTGCATAGTAAACTGGTCAAGTAATAATTAGCACTATGCAGTTCCAGGATTATAATAACATCAGCAACACTTTACTGTTTTTGTTAGTGGTAACTATGAAAACAGATTGGTTAGGAAACATGAGTTACCTGAAGCTCACACCTGATTCATGATGATAATTGGGGTTTGTTACTACTCTCTTCTAGTTCCTCCTTGTTCACTCTTCTCCCTTGAGCTCCTCTTTAGGACAAGAAGACTGGTTACACTGAGAATCATGCCGCAAATTTCAAGCGTTGATAACTAATGATCAAAAGGAGCGGACTAACAGGCCGGATTAGGTAAGCATGAGCTAAATTATTCTCCATTACATCTACAAAAAGGCATGGTTTCTGTTACACTTCTCTATACTCAAAACTGGACATAATTTTGTTGGACATGAATGGTGTAGTCTAATATTTCCTGAATTCCTTGCTGGAGATAGTGAGTTGCATCTCTCCTTAATTTCCTTCCAACAAAGAACGGGGTCCTATGGTTTGTATGGAAAAAATAGAAATGAGAAAGATTTTGAGGACCATGGGGAATAAATGAAAGGAGATGGACATAAAAAAAAGTTATGGCGTATGCTTTCAGTTTCATTTTGGAATTGTGTGAAACAGACATGGAAACTCATGAACAAGTAGTTCCAGAACCTATACCACATTTATCAACAATTAAGAAAGCTCGGCAAAGTTATTTTACCTCTGGTTAAAACCCGAATAAATAATCTAGGAATGCAGATAAATTGCATGCATGTACATGATCAATATTCAGGGAAAAGGCAAGTTAACATCCAGGTGAGACCTTATCTGCAACAGTTTTTCATAATTTAAAAGTTTGTACCGAACCAAAACAGTAATAAGACATTATTGGGCGCTCCAATCTTTCCATGGAATCACAAACCTATCTTTTCATAGAATCGCAAAGTTGTGTTGTACACAGGGATGGCGGGTTGTATCTGCAACAACATGGAGATTTACAGCCAACTATATATGTGGATTAATTTCAAGTCTAACTGAATCTATCGACTATCCACTGAACTCTTGCATGCCATGTTACTTTTGCAATGGCATGGACTCCTGAAGCTACCTTCATAACATGAACAAGCTTTAGGAGTAAGGTTGTACAATCAACAAAGCCACGAAACAAAATCAAAAAGGAAAAAAAAGGTTTGGTAATCAAAGAGCCTGCTTTGGCAGCCAAATCTGAACGCTAAATTAAGCACATGTTCCCAGAAATGCCATCATAGATGCTCTGTTTAGGCGTCGCTGCAATGTGGACAAACTCTCTGTAATACCATCATAGATGCTCTGTTTAGGCATGGATTGACGTAGAGGGAAAATTTATACTCATAATCTGTAAAACTATTTCCCCTCTTCTATAATGCATCGGCAGAACACTTGTTGTTTCCTCAAAAAAAAAGCAGTTAGCACACCAAGGGTTCTCAACATCTACACTGGAATTTCATAGGAATAGCTTGGAAAAAGCATCACTTATCGCATATAACAAAGAAATTATGAATAGCCATGACCCAATGAAACACTAATCTGAAACCTAAAAAACCCAGCTACACAGGCCATTTCTTTGAAGAATAGTTATAATCGAAGGCCTTCATTTTAAGTACATCTAGATTCCAAGGCCCTTTATTTGGAAGAACAACTAAAATGCAGTGCTTGGTTCGGTGCCTGATGCCTGGATCTTCTTGATGCGTGCGTTCAGATGCATAAGACGGTCCAGCTATAGCTATTACTATTACTTGGGCCAGGCCTAATGACAATTCTCATTGGTGCAGCCATACACAGAATATATTGCCTGAACCACCACCAACGCGTGAACATCAAACCATGGTACTGGCACAACAGAGGGATGGTGGTTTTGCTGATGCTAGCCATTCCGTCGAACACCTCCTGTGCCGCACGAGAAGGTCGGCATCCTACACATTGGTCAGCGAGCTTGGGAGGCTCGGTGCTTACCGCAATAAACAACATATATATCTCATTTCTCAGCTTTTCGTCGACATGCGCTAGGCCAGGCAATAATGGACGCTAGGAGTACCATTGTGCCATGTCGCTTCCCACAGCTGCCCTCTCGCTCTAGGCCATGCTGCCACCAGCACCGCCGCTGCGTTCCCTCCGCGTCGACCACCTCCACGTCACCCATCTCTGCCATAGGTTGGTTCGCGTGCTCGGCAAGGATCATCGACGGCGCCGCGAATGCCTCGGAGGAGCCCTTGTCCGGTGGCGGCGAGAGTGAGGCTCGTGGCGGCTTCCTGCGCCCCAATCGACTGCGGTGACGGTGATGCTCTTGGCGGCCTCCTGTGAGCCCAGAGGTGCCGGCGAGTGTACGGCCCTGTTTGGTTCATAAGTCCTAGGACTTTTTTTAGTCCCAGCTTATAAGTCTCAAGTCCCTAAAAAATTCCTACTTATTTGGTTCCTGAAACTTATAAGTCCTTATAAGACCATATTACAACTATAAGTCTCTATAAGACTCTCCTTGAGAGTCTTATTTCATAAGTTCCAAATGTCCATTTTAAGTTCCTATAAGTTTCTCCTGTTTGGTTTAGATGGAACTTATAGGGACTTTTTTAAGTCCTTAAACCAATAAGTTCCTGAAAACAAACACCCTCTACGTCTCGTGGCGGCCTCCCGTACGCCAAGCGACCGCAGCGAGGGCGAGGCTCTTGGCGGTCTCCCCTATGCCAAGCAACGACGGCGAGGATGCGTTCTTGGCGGCCTCCTGCGGCGTTGTGAGTAGCAGCCTCATGGTGAGGAGCAGCGCGTCGTGGATGTCCCATGAGGGCTGAGGGTCAGCTTGCTGGCGAAGAGTTTCCAACGGCGTGAGGAGCAGCGTTGTACCTGCTTCCGCGTAGCACGCAGCCGATGCCTATGAGGTTGCGGCGCCACCGTCTCGTGCTGGCTAAATCAAATCAAAAGGGAGGAAGAGGGATGAATACCAGAAGACGGGAAAGCATCAATAGAAGGAGGCAGCAAAAGCACCTGTCCCATCGGAGAGGTCCAGACCCATGAATGCCTAGCCGCGAGGCGCTCAGGCTACCTCGCGCCGCCGACCGCCCCCGTAGCTCCTCTCCACAAAGAAAAATTGCACAAGAACGCCACCAGTTTTTCCCTTCGCACCCCGCCCATAGGTGAGCTCAATGGGACGCGTGTTCCCAAAGTGTAGCGGCCCAATATACCTTGGCTGGTTCAAGGCGGTTCATAATGAGTCAATATAGGCTGACAAGGTGGTCCCACGCACCCTTCAACGCCTCGATTCACCCCAGAGCTGCATTTTAAGGGAGCTTAGGGCATGTTTGGTTCCAAATAAGTCACCAACTTATAAGTCGAAAAGTGAAAAAAATGACTTATTTTGCCAAACAGACCTGACTTATAAGTGACTCCAACTTATAAGTCATAAGTTGCTCCACCCCAACTTAGGGCCTGTTTGGTTCTAATAAGTCACCCGACTTATAAGTCAGGTGACTTAAAACCAGTGACTTATAAGTCACGCCTGTTTGGTTGTCACCTGACTTATAAGTCACCTGACACACCTTTCCACACCAATCAACATCATGCAGGTGGTGAAACCAACGCAAAAGGGGTGACTTATAAGTTTTAAGTTGGGGTGGAGCAACTTATGACTTATAAGTTAGGGTGACTTATAAGTCGGGTCTGTTTGGCAAAATAAGTCACTTTTTTCACTTTTCGACTTATAAGTTGGTGACTTATTTGGAACCAAATAGGCCCTTAAAACTTATAAGTCACCCTCTTTTGCGTGGGTCCCACCATATGCATGATGTTGATTGGTGTGAAAAGGTGTGTCAGGTGACCTATAAGTCAGGTGACAACCAAACAGGCGTGACTTATAAGTCACTGGTTTTAAGTCACCTGACTTATTGGAACCAAACAAGCCCTTAAAACTTATAAGTCACCCCTTTGCGTAGGTCCCATCACATGCATGATGTGGATTGGTGTGGGGAGGTGTATCAGGTGACTTATAAGTCAGGTGACAACCAAACAGACGTGACTTATAAGTCACTGGTTTTAAGTCACCTGACTTATAAGTCAGGTGACTTATTGGAACCAAACAGGCCCTTAGTATATGTACTGATATCACCTCTTTTTTTTGCCGTGCAGTACCATATTACGAAAAGCTACTACCTCCGTCCTGATTTATAGATCCCCTTTGCAGTTTGTGTCAAACTTTGACTAAAGATTTAACTAACAAAATGATAATGTATGTCAAGAAAATTATCTCATTGGATTCGTATTTGAATATAGTTTTCAAAAATATAATATTTGGTGACATGCATGAACATTTTGTTAGTTTAATCTATGGTCAAAATTTGGCACGAAATACAATAGGGACCAATAAACCCGGACGGAGGTAGTAACTACTTATATGTAGCCCGGAATTAAACAAACAAGTTCACCGTACATAGCACAAAATTAAGTCTCTACTGAGAAACAATTACACTTCGACCCTCGTGTGAGTACAATGGCAGCAATCGTGTATGTGGTAAATGAGGCCACAATTGCAGCAACGCGGACCATCAAATCCAACCATTATTTGAGACCATTTTGCGCTACCGAGATGTACTGGAAAGGATAACCGTTGCAAGAACGTACAATAGTATCGCTCTTAAGTGCAGGCATCGCTCCATAACTGCTAGTCATACTCCTTGTGATGAGAATATCGCATCTTTGATGTTCATGCTCGGATTGATATCAAGGAACGGAGTATTGCCTCCGATGCTTGTTACTGGGGCAATTTTGCCCACGGCAAGATCGGATACCCGATAAACCACTAGCTTGTTTGTAGCAACTAGCGGCATATGGTCAAAACCGGCCACTAGGATATCTGAGCCACATTCCGCTATGGTGAAGGAACGAAATTTGCTTGTCGAACACGTGGCAATCAACTTTGGTGGTAACAAAGAAGGCGACACTGCCCCATACTCATAACTGGGCGGGTCAAGTTGTAGTATCGGACATCCGCTGCTACCTGTAGTATGAGGCTCCAGTATATAAAACTTTCCTTGGAATGATATGGGTATGGGCAAGGGTGAGAGGCTCCAGTTCGAGACCCTCCAGTGTTGGTCCCTGGCGGTAGCGAAAAATACGCGGCGTATATATTGATGCACGATCATGACCGTGACGACTCCATCCGCGCTCACGCTCAAGGATGCGGCGAACTTGAGCAACACCGAATCACACCGTTCCTCTACACCTAGGTTCCAGTGGGGTTTCATGAGCGGAAGGAGCTTCACAATGTCGCCGGTGAAGGGGTGAAGGAGCAAGGTCATGGTGTTGGCTTTGTAGAGGACAAGGAGGCCGTTGACCGAATCAAGGACACGACAGTCCATCAAGAGAGGCAGCGAGACACAAGCGAAAACTCCAGTTGCGAGATTCAGAAAACGTCCATTGTCGATGCGAGGGTGAATGCCATGACCCTCGGGCAAAGTCATCCACCGTCGCGGGTGAAAGCGTGGATCGGCAATGCCTCGTCCGTGTGGACAGACGGTGCTGGACCGCCAGTGCGCGCACACGGCCCGGAAGCAGACGTAGTCTAGCAGGTCTTCGGCCAGCACCCGCCAGCTGATGAGGCAGACCAAATCTGTGGGGAGAGAAGACCACTGTGGAGTCACGTCGCCGGAGGCGAGTGCAACTATGGCTGGAGGGGGGCGCTCTGCAGTTTTGGACGACGCCATGGATCGATATGTTTGGCGGCGATCAGCAACCAAACCAGGATTCAAAATGGATATATGAATTGGGCACAACAAAAAATTCCCAATCATAAAGCATCACTTAATCTTCATAAATAGTGCGAGTACACATTGTTGCGCATTTATTTATAACACACAAAGTCTCAGCTCTTCCCCACTCGTTATTAATAGAAGATTCCCGCGATACAACAATGCCGACATTCTACTGCCTTAAGCTCTGCAGAATATACTGCGCATACAGGTCCCTGCAATGAAAAAAGAAAAGAAGCGTCATTGTAAAACCAAATACACCTTCACCGTCATCACTTATGCAGCGAAGGGAAAAATACATCTTGCTAGAGATCAACACGAAACTGTACTTACATCGAATACTGAATGGCCTCGCGGGCAGTGGTCGCAGGTAAGAACGCATCGACAGCCACCTCCTTGTTCTCATTCTTCTTGTCTAGAAGTTACGGCTAAGGATGCGAATAAATGTACCTCTAAATTATATACAGTACTCCCTCCGTTCCAAATTACTCGTCGCTGAAATGGATGTATCTAGAACTAAAATACATCTAGATACATCCATACGTGCGACAAGTAATTCGGAACGAAGGGAGTAGTATATAAGATACTCTGCTACGGCATGTAACAAGGAAAACAAATAAATTGGATTATGCAGGATACAGTCTTCAAAGAAGCGCTTGATCTCTTGGAGGCGGTGAGGAGACAGCTCACTGATGTCATTGTAGTGACGGTATTCAGGATCATCGGCGCAGACTGCTATGATCTTGTCATCCTTTTCGCCCTGATGACAACCAACCACCATCCTCAGTAAAATAGGGTAAGGCTGTTTTCGTTCATCTACCATTACCGCGCAGAGAATGAACAAGGAATACCTGATCAATCATGGGCATAAGGCCAATTGCTCTAGCTCGGAGGAAAGAACCAGGAATAACAGGCTCCTGTGAGAGATAAAAGAGTAACACAATGATCACTACCCCCTCTGTTTCAGTTTATAAGCTCTGCACAATTTGTCTCAAGTCAAACCCATAAGTTTTGACCATGATATTGTCAAGTTTATGAGTGCTCAACTTAAGACAAACCAGATCAGCCTTATAAAATAAAAAGGAGATACATTATGCTTGGAGTGCATGAACATTGTGAGACTAACCTGCATCAGGACCAACACATCCATTGGATCGTTGTCTTCACAAAGTGTTCTCGGAATGAAACCATAGTTGTGAGGATATACAACTGATGAGTACAGAACTCTATCAACCTGTCATGTTGTATATCATAATAACAAAAGTACATTATGCTTTGACGAAAAATAGCAAAATAAGTTAACTCATGAGTACACTACTAAATCAATTTAGCAAGCACAGCAACAGAGGTGCATTATGCTGGTGGATGCTTTTCAATTTATCATTCCTTACACAAGTACAGTAAAAAATATTAAAGCAATTCATTGTCATGAAACAGAAAGTGTTGATCAATAGATCTTATATACAAACAGAACAGACCTTAATCAGTCCAGTTTTCTTGTCAAGCTCATATTTCACTTTGCTTCCCTTTGTGATCTCAACAACCTGCAGTAGCATATACATGTAAACAGTTAAATTCATGAGTTCAAAGCACTGCTGGACCAACTTTACATAAAGAGTCTAGCATCATTAACAGAACAACCAAGACCACTCAATATACTTGTGTGTTACTGAGAAGCAATTTTGTAAACAGTAGATTAGATGATAAATGCATCTTAATGTTGCACAACTATATATCAACTGGTCAATAAAGTTAACATGTTTATTGAAAAATTGCACGTTGGGAAAAATGGTTAGATTAAAAGCGCTTCTCTTTCGATTTCAAGCCTAGAAAGTAGTGCTACAATTCGTCAGTCACAAAAGTAATAATATCAAGGGACAAAATTCCGGAGGTAACTACAGGTCTAAAATCACAGTGAAAATTTTACTTGTATCACAATCATAGACCCAATCCAGCCAAAGGAGATTTAAATAGTTACAGAATCAACAAATCAAGTAGAGGCATGCTGAAGGTAGTGATACCAGGTTATCAACAGATAGTGCACAACTGCACATCCAATACTAATCATACTACCATCATTAGCCTCAACATTGACGATAGGCTAATTGAATTCAGTATAAGTATAAAACAGTGAGAACCGGTGGCTGAATTCCATGTATCATGCTATTTTTATTTTCGTATGGTCGGTACTGGGTAGATTTATGTGCCATTTAATACTGATTGCTTCATTTTTAATATTTTAACTGGCATGTCTATACACTACTGAACCGAAACAGATCAGGAAAACATAGAAATGCTACCACAGGCTCTCACAATTGCAATACTGTTCGAACATCAGTTATTTTGATTCAGACATAGCCCAAGTCACATTTTAACAAGCGCAACCTTATATAAACTAAAGAGAGGCTGTCTGGCATATTCTGGTTTTCACTTTCAGTTTAAGAAATATTTCAGCAACGACAGACAACAATGAGGTCAACAATGACATTCCATTGTGTGGACGCCAATAGTCCCCTACCACCACTTGCCCAAGATCCAAACAACAACAACAACAACAACAAAGCCTTTAGTCCCAAGCAAGTTGGGGTAGGCTAGAGGTGAAACCCATAAGATCTCGCAACCAACTCATGGCTCTGGCACATGGATAGCAAGCTTCCATGCACCCCTATCCATAGCTAGCTCTTCGGTGATACCCCAATCCTTCAGGTCTCTCTTAACGGACTCCTCCCATGTCAAATTCGGTCTACCCCGCCCTCTCTTGACATTCTCCGCACGCTTTAGCCATCCGCTATGCACTGGAGCTTCTGGAGGCCTGCGCTGGATATGCCCAAACCATCTCAGACGATGTTGGACAAGCTTCTCTTCAATTGGCCGGTCCCAACATAGCCGGTCCCAAGCCCGGGTAAAGGAGGAGGGTTGTGATAGGCTTGGCGAGCCAACATAAAAACTCAACCACTCTTATGGAGATGAAACCCAAAAGATTTTCGTTGGGGCGTAACCACTTGCCCAAGATCCAACTTCCTAAATTACTTTGCGACAACAGAACATCAAATATCTTAACTGACGAAGATGTTCAGCTGGCAAGGCAAAAGGATGGTACTTACAACATTGAACACCGCTGGAGCCCCAGGGCCTGTGCACCAAACACACAATCAGCAATTCAGCATGCTTATTTTTTATAAAGGCATTCAGTAATGGAGAAAAGACCGCTCCTCCTCCTCCTCACCGATCTCGAGATCATGCCACGGATGCGCGGCCACTGCCCTCCTCGACAGCGACGAAAGGATCCTCTCGTTGAGCTTCGGAGCTGGCCGGCTCGTCGAGTCTTCTTCACTCATCCTGCTGCAAAGATGAACCACGAATCAGACCTCGGAGGAGGAACAGCAGGCATGTTCGTTTCATCCGGCGAAAATCCATGCTAAATAGGACTTTTTTTTCCTACGAAGTTGAGGGTCACGCCCGTGCACAGCAGCAGAGTAGCCCCTTTTGACCCGATTGGTGCAGGGTTCCTAGCCACGCCTAGATCGAGTCTCCGCGAGGAACATGAACAGATCAGCCGCAAAGAACACGGAGAGATCGAACCGGAGTTCGCCGGCGGCGAAATCGGGACAAGGCAGAGGCGCAGAGCAAATCAACACTGGCGCCTAGCTAACCACCTTGTATCGGATCGACGCGATTGAAAAGAAGCTTTTGGGTCACCTGCGCTGCGGTTGGAGGCGGCCTCTTGAAACGACGAGCGGCGGCGGCGGCGGCGGCGGCGGCGGTGGGAGGAAGAGTAGATTGACTCCTCTGCTCTGCTCGGCTCACTCTGTCGCTGGCAGGCGCTTAAAATGGAAGGGAGTGAATGCTGATTGCTTTGGCTTTTCCAGCCAGCACCCTGCTCTATTATCTAGTGACAGATCAGTCCCTGGTAAAATTAAGATGAAGTTTGGTTAAAAACAAAAGATGGCCAAATGGGGTTAAAAAATGATCATGTCTCTGTCAAGGAACATAAAGAAAAGGAACACCTTACTGTATCCATGCAAAAAAGGCGCACGCACCCATTAATTATCAATCTGGCCATGTAGGTTGTGACATATTGTAACCACGGGTTGCACTAATTTAGTGCTAGTGTTGCAGGTGCTAGATACACGACGGACACGGTTTGTCGTTTTCGCTCACAAGGATCATGGTGTCCACCCACTTGTTCGAAAATTCGAGCAGCCGTTGATTCGTCGAGGACAAGCAATCACAATACGACACCTAATTTTGTTAGTGAGCTTAACTGGCATGGCTTCATCCCAAAACATGACTACGCATGCTCCTAGTGGACAAATTAAGATGAAGCCTACCCACCTTGTATCAGATCAATGAGAAGGAAAAGAAAGTTTCGGAACCGGAGGAAGGGTCATCTGCCTTGCGGTTGGAGACCGCTGGACGGTGGCGGTGGTGTGAGGTAGAGGCGAGAGATATCAAATTAAGCGCTTGAAATAGAAATGAGTGGATGCTGATTGCTTTGGGTTTTAGTCACCATGTTGCTTTATCGCTCTATTAGCATATCAGCCCTAGGTATGTAGTAAGTGGGGGAGTAATATTCAAGTGTCACACATATACCTTTTTGTATTTCAAAATGAGGTCATGGTTTGGTTAAAAGGAAAAAGCTGGCCAGAGAGGGTACAAAATGATCATGTCTCTCTCAACTCTCTCAAGGAACAAAAAAAAGCACCTTTGTCTATCCATTTTCTTCTTTTCTCCGAAAGACTAAGTGTCCACTTGCTTGGATGAACAGGGCAAGATGTGATGATTTTAGCTCTGTGTTGTGCATCTTGAGCAACAAAGATAGAAATATGTGACTTAGGTTTCCGATAAAAAGACGAGCGCATCGAGTAGAATTTCTTAATGTTAATTTTCGAAGGTGATGTGTGTCGTCTTATTCTTTCTATTTAGAGCTTGTACCATTTCCCTTGTTTATTGGGAGAAGATAATACATTCGAGTAAATTGACGAGGAACCCCCCCCCCTCCCCCCAAAAATAACTTTGAAAAGAAATCGAGAATTTAAACTCAAGTTGGGTCCTGCCATGCATGAGGTCGTTGGCATGCTTTAAGTGTGTGTGTGGGGGGGGAGGGGGGGGGGTCGCGCTTAATTTTGTTCAACAAAAAAAGGCATCTAGGCTAAAATTTGGGTTAAGGTTTAGCTTGCCCATGAATTGACTAGCATTGGCAGAAAAATACAAGAGCTGGTAAAAACGGAAACATTGACGTTGGATTCATGTTAAAAAACGTAAGGGCATCTATAATCAGGTGTCTCAAACCCCCTCAAACGACCGGGCGGACGACCAGGTGAGTGATCGGTAAAAAAAAGGCGACTCGAACGAGCGCCTCAAACCAGTCTCAAATGCCCAGGCTGACTGGAACCCCTCATATTCAACCCAAATCTGGGATGAATACGGAGCGTGGCGGACGCGACCGGTCGCGTCCGCCATGTCGGACCTGACAGCCCGACCCCAACACAAATTGCACCAAACCTTACCTTTTATGTGTACGACACATTGTTCAACTAGGTTTTTGGATGATTTTTTCTAAGTAGTTTGATGAAATGATGCAAAAAAGAGATCTCATAACTAAAAAACAATTCTCTCACTGTTAGTAGGGGGCATCAATACGTGCCTTGAGAAGGGTTCTAATTCATATCCTCATCAAAGCGAGCATTGATAGCCCGTATTAAGAGAGAGAAGTTTAACGCTTTGCACGACGTCGCTATTTAAGCAAGTCGCAATGCATCTCCCACTAGTAGAAAATGGAGCTTTAATACCGGTTCATAAGGGCCTTTAGTGCCGGTTCTGCAACCGGTACTAAAGAGTGGAGACCCCCCCCACCCCCCCTTTAGTACCGATTCGGCACGAACAAATGTAAGCTGTAAATCCTATTAACCCTCAGCAGTTTAGCTTGAGCATTAGGTCACACATTTCACCGTTTGAGTTTGAAACTATTATTCTAAAAAACAGTAATTATTTAGTAACACTAATATTTCTTGAATAAGTTTGACCATAGTTTGACCAGATTTGACCAAAATTCAAAAAAAATGAAATAATTATTTAGTAACACTAATATTCTTGAATAAGTATGTAGTAACATTAATACTTCTTGAATAAGTAGTTTGACCATAGTTTGACCAGATTTAACCAAAATTTAAAAAAACTTAAATTCGAGCATATCTTTTTCTACTTTTGTAATTTGAGGATTCTAAAAAATTGCAAACAGGCCGTAGGCTGTCAAGATCGGATGCGGATTTTCGTGCTGAATTTTTTGATATATTATATGTTTTTTTCGACATTGTATGCAAAAGTTATAGCCGGTTTACATTTTCCCTACACTTTTTGCAAAACATGTCCAAATTTAAGTTTTTTAATTTTCCTAACTAGTAGATGTAGTAATATAACTACATCTCGAAGAATTTTATTTTTTGAAATTTTTATCATTTTCTTTTGTATTTTTCAAAACTAAAATGG
>NC_041385.1:60936493-60939410 GCF_002162155.2 Triticum dicoccoides
TTTGTGCCACGAACCGGTACTATAGGTCAAACCCCTTTAGTACCGGTTCGTGGCACGAACCGGTACTAAAGGACGCCAGCCTGCCACCACCCCTTTAGTACCGGTTTGTGGCACGAACCGGAAATAAAGGTTCAAAACGAACCGGCATTAATGCATAGCCGTTCGAACCGGCACTAATGGTACCATTAGTACCGGGCCAAAACCGAACCGGCACTAATGTGTCTCACATTAGGTCCTTTTTCTACTATCGTCGGTGAGTTGGGACTAAAAACTCCAACCATGCCAGCCCAACACGGATTTTCCACATTGAAATTCAAATACGAACAATTTATTTGGTGTTCAAACAGAAAATTTCGCACATGCACATGACAGTTGCAACCGTGCATGAACTTTACTGTACAGGATGAAAATAGTAGCTCCTGGAAAAAAAAACATCCAGACGTAGAAATTTTCACTACAACAGCACTTTGGTTTGGACCTAAGTGGCCGATATTAGAAGGAAAGGGAAGCATTCACTGGCCACACGCTGTCCATCGGAGACAGAGGACGAATGATAATAGTACCACCTCGCTAGATGAGTGGCTCACGGACCAGCATATAAACCCAGCACCCGTGGTGCGCGTCGGCCGAGCGTGGTGGCGCGCGCTTGTGACTCCATCCTTGCTTGGAGGGCCAGGGAGTTGGTACGTGGGTTGGTGGGCTCGGGCCCGTGGCACAAATGGTCGTCCTGCCGTGCAAACGGTAGGATGGAGCGTCCTAATCCTTCATCTGATGGAAGAGTATCGATGCATGCAAACGGTAGGATGAAGGAGCGCCCATTGCAAACGGTAGGATGAAGGAGCGTCCTAATCCTTCATCTGATGGAAGAGTATTGATGCATGGACATGGAATACTGTATCAATCGGTTTTATTTTTTTACTTTTCAAAAAACACAAATATTTCTTCCATTTTCAAATAAAATTTAAATTTTTTTATTTCTTGAATTTTTTATTAGAATTAGAACATGTTTTGAAGATGAACATTTTTTGAACACATGTTTTGAAAAAACATGATTTTTTTTTAATTTCGTGAACAATTTTCAATGTATATTTATTTAAATGGAACTTTTTTTGGAACATTTGAGCATTTCTTTAAAGCGTGAACATATTCAAAAATGTGAATAATTTTTTAAAGCAACAGCAATTTGAAAAAACATGATTTTTTTTTAATTTCGTGAACAATTTTCAATGTATATTTATTTAAATGGAACTTTTTTTGGAACATTTGAGCATTTCTTTAAAGCGTGAACATATTCAAAAATGTGAATAATTTTTTAAAGCAACAGCAATTTGAAACACTCTTTTTCTCAAAATGTGAACCCCATGTTCCAATAGAGGGAGTCCTTGGTGTAGTCCGGGTAGCCGCAGTTCAGGTTCTAGGATAGCACGATGGAGGCGGATCCCCTCCATCCACGCGCAATCGGACCGTGGCACCACCGAAACCGGCACCCTGTCAGGGTTGATGTGCCAACCATGCGACAGGTTGACATTCCACTACAGCGCCGAGATGCGGTTCTGCCAGTGGTAGACACACTGGTGGACTGGGAGGTAGTGCCACAGGCGCGGGCGCTCAGGTTGGTGTGCCCCTAGCATCGACGACGTGATGGTGAAGTTCGCCGGACGCCACCTTGCGGTCATGCTTGCCATGGCCGGGCTTGCCGCTGCGTCTGAAAATACCAATGGGTGCGGCCGGCATCGTAGATGGCACGCTGCTTCACGCCTGCTGGAACTTCGACAAAGGCATCGGCGCAGGCTGCACCTCCGCCATGGTGGTATTGAACTGTGCCTGCACTTGCTCCATGGTGAAGAGGGCGTGCACAGGAGGCGTGGGAGCCGGGACAATGTCATTGGAACCCGTCTCCATCGTGGTGTCATCGGAGACCTCGGGCGAGCTAGCCGGCAAGCCGGCCTCGATCCACCTGGCACGCCGGCTATGCAGGCGGCATCAAGGGCGGCTACCACGTGCTTCATCTCTAACGATAGGCTGTTGATGTCTACAACACAACTTATTCTTATAAACTCGTGTTGGACCTCCAAGCGCAGAGTTTTGTAGGACGGTAGCAATTTTCCCTCAAGTGGATGACCTAAGGTTTATCAATCTGTGAGAGGCGTAGGATGAAGATGGTCTCCCTTAAACAACCCTACAATCAAATACAAGAAATCTCGTGTGTCCCCAACACACCCAATACAATGGAAAATTTTATAGGTGCACTAGTTCGGCGAAGAGATGGTGATACAAGTGTAGTATGGATAATAGATATAGGTTTTGTAATCTGAAAATAAAAAAACAGCAAGGTAGGAACTGATAAAACAGAGCACAAAAGGTATTGCAATGCTTGAAAACAAGGCCTAGGGCTCATACTTTCACTAGTGCAATCTCTGAACATTGCTAACATAATTGAATCATATAACAATCCCTCAACGTCTGACAAAGAATCACTCCAAACTTCTTATCAAGTGGAGAACATAAGATGAAATTGTTTGTAGTCTACGAAACCACCTCAAAGTTATCATTTTTTATCAATCTATTGAGCTATTCCTATAAGTGTCACAAACAACCCTAGAGTTCGTACTCAAATAACACCATATGATACACATCAACCAACTCTAATCTCGCCTCACTAGTAGAAAAAGGGCCATTCGAACCGGTTCGTGAGGGTCATTTATCCCGATTCCCAAACCGGGACTAAAGGGTCGTAACTAAAGCCCTATACCTTTAGTCCCTGTTCGATCGGGAACCGGGACAGATGGGGCTCCACGTGGCCGCTGCGGCTTGCCCAGGCAGAGGGACCTTTTGTCCCGGTTGGTGCCACCAACCGGGACCAAAAGGCTTCCACGCATCAGCAGTTCAAGTGCTGGGTTTCTTGTTTTTTTCTGAA
>NC_041385.1:60939729-60947334 GCF_002162155.2 Triticum dicoccoides
GAACTCAACTTCCACATGGTATTCTCCGTGTTTGTCGATGACGTGGTCAAGAAAGAATCCCGCCAATTCCTCTTGAATTACTCGTATGCGATCTTGTGGTAGGAGTTCATCCCGCATCTGCCACATCTAATTTCAAGAAGGGGGTCAATACATATATATGAATGAAACTGAACACAAATGATGGTAACAAAATAAATCTGTGAATATTATTGCTTACGCACTTCATATTGTTGTTTAGAGTAGCCCCGCTCACAGGTGGTGTGGTGGATGAACTCGCAAATGTAGTATCCACACAAATCATTCTCGGGTTCCTGACACAACCACTTTACAAGAAATAGAGGTCAATCAAACTGATAAGCAAGCATGCTAAATGGTATTGATGAAACTGGCTAGAATCAATGGGAGATGCACGGAACTAGCTAGTAGCTAGTACTTACTTTCGGGTGGTCAAATTGCAGTTGCGCTGGCAATCCCAGAGCTTGTGCTGTGAACTTTTTCCAAACCCTGCCAGACAAAGAAAACAATTACTTGATATCAGGAAATGAACAAAGTTGCCGATATGGTGCGATAATAATCGATTGAACTTACTTCTCAAGCATTTTAGTCATGGTTGCATACTCCTCCGGATTTTTTTCGTTTGGAGTCTATGATGGTTACTAGTCCCTGCTCAAGCTTAATCTCTAGCATAATAAAGTGGAAGCTACGCTTGCATGCATAACTCATCAATTACATTACTATAACCTCGAGTAATAAGGGAAACCGAATATGCACAAGACAGTAACACTCGTATTTGTAAGGAAAGAGTATTGTAGCTTTGTTTTGATTTCGAAGTAACGATGCAAGCAAGTTGGCCTCGGTTTGTCTGGCATCATGTTTAACACTCCATTCATCCATGAGATTTATGTTAATGAACCCAATATCACCTACTTGTCTTTTCTTCAATTTGGCGATCCTCAATCTGCATAATGTAGTGATGATAATTATATATACATGCAATGAAAGAGCTGAGCTATATATAGAGACTTAACTAATTATAGAGAAGTAGTACTTACAGACAGTAGCAAGTGATAATTGCTTTATCGAGGGCCTTTTGATTGAAAAACTGGAAGAACTCCTCATATGGAACTAACAACAAATCAATTCCAACGAGGTCGTGCTCCTCTTTAACCAATAGCGACAAAGTATTTCCCAGACTTCCTGCAGATGTCCATGTACCAATCATGGAATCTTCGCATCATCGTTGTTAGGAAGTACCAGGTCTGACGAGAGGCTTCTCGTGCTCGAATCTTAATGTGTCCACCTCCATTGTTCCAAAAAATTATTGCATCATCGTCGGTCATGTAATCTCCAGGATTGGTACTGGGAAGCATCCCCGGAAGATTAGTGATGATATCGCTAGACACATTGAGCGGGGGGCACTATTGCTTCGCTTGTTCGCCGAGCTAGGGAATTTGTTTCCCTTTTCTTCGTTCTGCTAGCCTTTGATCAGTGCAAGTACTTCCTGACCGCTCTGCTTACTTATATGTCCTTTCAATGATGAGGTCATAGTTGGATTGTGGTGGAGACGGTGATGGTCACTGCAGGGCATCCAAAATGCGCTTTCACCAGATCTATCTTCTCCGCCGGAGGTGGATGTTTTTTAGCTTTTACCAATTCAAAGAAGTCATTCACTTGGCCTTCACAGATCTTTTGGTTTTCCTCCTCGCTCCTCTCGTATGATAACTTCTCTAGAGGCTTGAGAGACGATGGACCGTATTTATATTGCCTCCCGCCTCTAGCTATACTGCTAGACGTCGGAGCAGCTGGAGCGGGTGCGGCTGTCTTCTTTCGTTGCTGAAGAGGCGGAGCAGCCGAAGGCAGACTGCTAAGACGCGCCGGAGCAGCCGGAGCGGCAGCGTCTGTGTTCTTCCGTCGCTTACGAGGCAGCGAAGGAGGAGGCGGGCTGCTTAGACGCGCCAGAGCAGGCGGAGTACTGCCGCCCTCACGCGCCGAAGCAGGAGGTGGAGTGCCCTGATCACTGGCCGGAGGAGGAGGAGGAGGCGGAGGAGGCGGAGTGCCCAGCTGACTAGAAGGAGCCGTGAAGTTTAGAAGCTTGATGTGCTCCTTCCGCCATAGACACGGAGTATGCATAACAAGACCCAGCTGAGTCTCCCCATCACCTGTATGGTGGTCAAGCTGGAGCTCCTCAAATCCCTCCGTTATTTCGTCCACCATCACAACAGCATAGCCTTGTGGAATCATACTACAGTGAAAAGTTGCTCCAGGTGAAGGATGGAACACAAAGCCGACAGCTGCCTTGACTTTGAACTGAAGCCATTGCGTCATAAGGTGGCACTGGTGTGAATCCTGATAAAATCCCCGGCGTAGCTAGGACCCGTCAAGTCAGGCTACTGAACGAGCTCGGTGGAAGCCACGCTGCTTCTCCGCTGAGATGGCGGGGTAGCTTCTTGGGCAGGATCTCGCAATTGCTGGTTCTCAACATCTTGTTCCTCTAGCTTTCTTACCCTTGCCTTAAGCTCCTGCAGTTCGCTCTGCTCCACTTTCTGAAGGAAATATGCCCTAGAGGCAATAATAAAGTTATTATTTATTTCCTTATTTCATGATAAATGTTTATTATTCATGCTAGAAGTGTATTAACCGGAAACATAATACATGTGTGAATACATAGACAAACATAGTGTCACTAGTATGCCTCTACTTGACTAGCTCGTTGATCAAACATGGTTGTGTTTCCTAGCCATAGACATGAGTTGTCATTTGATTAACGTGATAATATCATTGGATAATGATGTGATTGACTTGACCCATTCCGTTAGCTTAGCACTTGATCGTTTAGTATGTTGCTATTGCTTTCTTCATGACTTATACATGTTCCTATGACTATGAGATTATGTAACTCCCGTTTACCGGAGGAACACTTTGTGTGCAAGCAAACGTCACAACATAACTGGATGATTATAAAGGTTCTCTACAGGTGTCACCAAAGGTACTTGTTGAGTTGACATATTTCGAGATTAGGATTTGTTACTCCGATTGTCGGAGAGGTATCTCTGGGCCCTCTCGGTAATGCACATCACTATAAGACTTGCAAGCAATGTGACTAATGAGTTAGTTGCGAGGCGATGTATTACATAACGAGTAAAGAGACTTGCTGTTAACGAGATTGAACTAGGTATTGAGATACCGACGATCGAATCAGGCAAGTAACATACCGATGACAAAGGGAACAAATGTATCGTAGAATATGTGGGAGCTAATATGAGCATCCAGGTTTCGCTATTGGTTATTGACCGGAGACGTGTCTCGGTCATGTCTACATAGTTCTCGAACCCGTAGGGTCCACACGCTTAAAGTTCGATGACGGTTATATTATGAGTTTATGTGTTTTGATGTACCGAAGGTAGTTAGGATTCCCGGATGAGATCGGGGACATGACGAGGAGTCTCTAAATGGTTGAGACGTAAAGATCGATATATTGGACGACTATATTCGGACTTCGGAAAGGTTCCGAGTGATTCAGGTATTTTTCGGAGTACCAGAGAGTTACGGGAATTCTCCGGGGAGTATATGTGCCTTATTGGGCCATACGGGAATAGAGGAGAGAGGCCAAAAGGAAGGAGACGTGCACCACCACCCCCTCTGGTCCGAATTGGACAAGGGGTGCAGCCCCCTTTTCCTTCTTCCTCTCCCCCTCTTTCCTTCTCTCCTACTCCAACAAGGGAAGGAGGAGTCCTACTGCCGGTGGGAGTAGGACTCCCCCCCTTGGAGCGCCCTCCTCCTAGGCCGGCCGCCTCCCCCCTTGCTCCTTTATATACGGGGGCAGGGGGCACCCCGTAGACACAACAATTGATCCTTGAGATCTATTAGCCGTATGTGGTGCCCCCTCCACCATATTCCACCTAGATAATATCGTAGAGGTGCTTAGGCGAAGCCCAGCATCGGTAGAACACCATCATCGTCACCACGCCATCGTGCTAACGGAACTCTCCCTCAAAGCTCGGCTGGATCGGAGTTCGAGGGACGTCATCAAGCTGAACGTGTGCTGAACTCGGAGGTGCCGTACGTTCGGTACTTGACCGGTCGGATGGTGAATACGTACAACTACATCAACCGTGTTGTACTAACGCTTTCGATTTCGGTCTACGAGGGGCGGAGCCAGGATTTCACCATGGGGGGGGGGGGGCGAAGAACACATTGAAGCACACAGGAGACATAACACAAAAATATTTCAAGTCTTGAATATTGTAGCGATATCAAACATGTAATAGTATAAGCTTTACAATAAAAAGACTACATTTCTACTAGTTTGAATGCAGATCTACGCCCCCCAGCCGGTCGATCAAACAAATCAGTAATCTCGTTAACATTAAACTTTGCAGCTATTTCTTTCCCAATGTATACAACCATGTAAGGTCGAAGAAAATTGTCACCCATTTTACTTCGGAGACGCGTCTTGATAATCTTCATTGCTGAAAAAGCTCTCTCCGCAGTTGCAGTTGACACCGGGAGAGTGATGACCAAGCACAATAATCTATCAACCATTGGATACACAGAGGCTTTACCTGTTTTATGCAATGCAACGATCAAATCAGCCAGTGATGACGTAGAATTCAGCTCTAGATGGTTGCAAACATCTAGCTGATAGTGTGGAAGTTGTGACTCCAGGCGAGCCTGCTCTTGACTAGAAAAATCCGCTGGATAGAATTTGTCCACAAGCCTGCAAATCTTTGATATGTCAAATGAGTCATGCCTTGGATCCAAGGATGCACAGAGTGTCATTAGCTCTGTAGTCTGAACACTAAAACGGTCATTTAGCTCAACCAGTTGTTGATCTATTGCCACATTGAACACATCTGCTTTGTAGTGGTGAAGCACCATGATGTTATTATGTTTATTCCGGGACTTAGTCACATCAACATACCTATAAATTACAAATACAGTATATGTGTTAGAGTAAAGCATATGTGATTAATATTATTCTATTATACAGTAGATGAAAGGGACATACTTGCGACTCATATCGGGGATCTCAACTTCATGCTTCACACAAAAGGTCTTAACCTCCTCGATGAGAGGTTCCCATCCTTCCTCTCTTAGTTCAGCGAGGAGCACCTTAGTGTTAGAGAGTGTATCTAATGCATTCAGAATGTCCATAGATTTCTTCTGTAGTGTTTGGCACAAGACATCTGTGATTTTCATAATCCTCTCCATGAGGTGCAAAATGAACACAAAATCAAAAGAAACAATTATCCTTAAGGCGCCTCCAGCATCTCCACGGGAATATTGTGTCACCGAACGGTCATTTGCTATACTTCGTAGGACTATAATTGTGGCACCAAACATCTTCCTCAAGCTCCGAATTGACTTGAAGTGCGAACTCCATCTAGTGTCTGCTGGTCTCTGTAAAGAACCTATTTGGTTTGCCCCTTTTCCCGTATCAAGATCCCCCAGTTCAATTTCACGGGCAATTTCGGCAGCTTGATTTGCTAGTAACTCATCATTGCATTTAGGTGAAGCACTAACAACATTTATGACAAAATTGGCATGTTGAAAAAAATTATGCACTTCATGTACCTCTCGTGATGCTGCAACAAGGGCTAACTGAAGCTGATGCGCCATACAATGAATGTAATATGCATAAGGGCACGCCTTCAGAATTAAAGCCTTCAATCCGTTCCACTCCCCTCGCATATTACTGGCCCCGCCATAGGCCTGACCTCTGATATCTTCCACATTTAAATTGTTATTTGCTAGAACAGTGCAAATTGTCTCCTTGAGAGTCAATGCAAGAGTGTCATTCACATGAATGACATCAACAAAACGCTCCTGTATGAACCCTTCAGTGTCAGGAAACCGAAGGACCAACGCCATTTGTTCTTTCTTGGATTCATCGCGAGCTTCGTCAACCATTATACAAAATTTGTTATCACCAATTTCTTCTCTAATTGTTCTTTGCACCTTTCGAGAAAGTATAGCAAGAATTTCCTCTTGAACCTGATGAGATGTGTACTTTGCGTTTCCAGGAGCATTTTCCAAGACAACATCATTCACCTCCTTGTTATAAGAAGCCAAAAGTTTTACCAGTTCTAGGAAATTACCCCGGTTAATGGATCCCGGAGATTCACCATGCCCTCTAAAAGCACAAGCCTGGAATGTTAACCACCTGCATCATATCATATAATTGTTTTGTTAGGATACTACAAGATACAATATTTTAATTATTGTAACAGAAGATGGAAGAAAAATATTGCTTACCGGATGGAATCAATTGTAACTTTGAGCCTTAGCCTTGCATCTAAAATTGTTTTTGCGGATGCTTTCCCATATAGCTTATCAATATGAGTCATACCGTTTTTAAAATTATCATAACAACAAACTGAGAAGTTATGGGCTGAACCAGCATCTTTACCCATATGAGTTAAAAAGGCACACTCTTTCCCATTATTCACCTTCTTCCACCTATCAAAGCCCAAAACAGTAAATGTTTCTGAGCTGCACTTCCCAATCGGCTTTCTTGAGAAGAGGAAACAATGGAAGCAAAATGCACGCTTTGTGTAAGGTGAAAACTCGAGCCATTTAAAATCCTTGAACCAACTGTACTGGAAACGCCGATGATGTTTCGGTGGATCATCATTATATGGATAGATACTCTCTCATGTATGGCATGTACCGGCCTTCAGAAATATAGAATTGGCGTGCTTCATTTTGCTTATCAAAAGGGAGTTCCCAAATCTGTTTGCGCTTTCCAGGGTCTTGCTCGAATGGTGTGCTTCCGATTCTTTGTTGTTCTAGAACTTCTACTTCTACATATGCCTCGATATTTTGCTCAGGGGGTGGCATATCAACTGAACTGAGATTGGGGACATTATGATCAGTGGGTTGCTCTGTGACATCGACCTCCACGGTTGCATTTGCATTTTCAACTGTAGAGTTTGAAGCAATTGACTTGAAAAAATTACTTATGGGTGGTGTCTTCCTCTTCCTCATGACCTATGCAGTTCTTATATAAGTACAAAGCAGATATGTAATCTGGAATTGATGTGACAAGTGCTAAAATATACTAAGTCACTAACCACTAAGTAGTAAGTACTGACAGTTGATCAATTGATTTGTTGAATCAAACTGACAAGTGACAACTACAATACTATGAAGTATGAACCTGTAGTCAGTAGACAATAATACCTCTTTCTCTGATCACGGGTCATGATCAGTTAGGAATTCTGCTTGTGGCGATTCCGTGTGGCTGCCTGTACTCGATTGATGCGCGGTCGGCGGCAGCTTCGCGAATCAGCAATCGACGACGGGCGAAACACAGCGGCGCGACGCCCGGCAGCCGGCGTCAATGAAGCCCTAGGGCCAACGGCTAGCGGCGCGTCGCGGACGAAAGAGTCCAGGTTTCCAGGAAGCTAGTCGCGTGCGTGTCGTTCATCGTTGATCGATTGAGATGGACTCATGGACATATGCTGGATGGGTACCAGCGTATGCGTGGTATGCAGGCTGCAGCCTTGGCCCTTCATGCATTTTGGGCTTGACATGAGTTTAGCCCATGCACTAATGGCCGGATAATTATGCCTAAAATATTGGTACTAGTCCCCTCTGCAGCCC
>NC_041385.1:60947904-61084637 GCF_002162155.2 Triticum dicoccoides
TCGCCCCCCCACTGCCTCCGTCGACACACTCTCCCCTCTCGTTGCTATGCATCACCATGATCTTGCGTGTGCGTAGGATTTTTTTTGAAATTACTACGTTCCCCAACAGTGGCATCCGAGCCTGGTTTTGTGCGTAGATGTTATATGCACGAGTAGAACACAAGTGAGTTGTGGGCGATACAAGTCATACTGCTTACCAACATGTCATACTTTGGTTCGGTGGTATTGTTGGATGAAGCGGCCCGGACCGACATTACGCGTACGCTTACGCGAGACTGGTTCTACCGACGTGCTTTGCACATAGGTGGCTGGCGGGTGTCAGTTTCTCCAACTTTAGTTGAACCGAGTGTGGCTACGCCCGGTCCTTGAGAAGGTTAAAACAACACTAACTTGACGAACTATCATTGTGGTTTTGATGCATAGGTAAGAACGGTTCTTGCTCAGCCCGTAGCAGCCACGTAAAACTTGCAACAACAAAGTAGAGGACGTCTAACTTGTTTTTGCAGGGCATGTTGTGATGTGATATGGTCAAGACGTGATGCTATATTTTATTGTATGAGATGACCGTGTTTTGTAACAAAGTTATCGACAACTGGCAGGAGCCATATGGTTGTCGCTTTATTGTATGGAATGCAATCGCCCTGTAATTGCTTTACTTTATCACTAAGCGGCAGTGATAGTCGTAGAAGCAATAGGTGGTGAAAAGACAATGATGCTACGATGGAGATCAAACTGTCGCGCCGGTGATGATGGTGATCATGATGGTGCTTCGAAGAAGGAGATCACAAGCACAAGATGATGATGGCCATATCATATCACTTATATTGATTGCATGTGATGTTTATCCTTTATGGATCTTATTTTGCTTTCATTGACAGTAGCATTATAAGATGATCTCTCATTAAATTTCAAGGTATAAGTGTTCTACCTGAGTCTGCACCGTTGCGAAAGTTCTTCGTGCTGAGACACCACGTGATGATCGGGTGTGATAGGCTCTACGTTCAAATACAACAGGTGCAAAACAGTTGCACACGCGGAATACTCAGGTTAAACTTGACGAGCCTAGCATATACAGATATGGCCTCGGAACACTGAGACCGAAAGGTTGAGCGTGAATCATATAGTAGATATGATCAACATAGTGATGTTCACCATTGAAAACTACTCCATCTCACGTGATGATCGGACATGGTTTAGTTGATTTGGATCACGTGATCGCTTAGATGATTAGAGGGATGTCTATCTAAGTGGGAGTTCTTAAGTAATATGATTAATTGAACTTTAATTTATCATGAACTTAGTCCTGGTAGTATTTTGCAAATTATGTTGTAGATCAATAGCTCGTGTTGTTGTTTCCCTATGTTTTTATATGTGTTCCTAGAGAAAACTAAGTTGAAAGATGTTAGTAGCAATGATGCGAACTTGGTCCGTGATCTGAGGTTTATCCTCATTGCTGCACAGAAGAATTATGTCCTTGATGCACCGCTAGGTGACAGACCTATTGCAGGAGCAGATGTAGACGTTATGCACGTTTAGCTAGCTCAATATGATGACTACTTGATAGTTTTGTGCACCATGCTTTATGGCTTAGAACCGGGACTACAAAAACGTTTTTGAAATGTCACGGAACATATGAGATGTTCCATGAGATGAAATTTATATTTCAGACTCATGCCCGTGTCAAGAGGTATGAGACCTCTGAAAATACTTCACCTAAAAGATGGAGGAGAATTTCTCAACTAGTGAGCAAGTGATGAGATTGTCTGAGTACTACAATCGCTTGAATCAAGTGGGAGTTAATCTTCCAGATAAGATAGTGATTGGCAAAGTTCTCTAGTCACCATCACTAAGTTACTAGAACTTCGTGATGAACTATAGTATGCAAGGGATGATGAAAACGATTCCCGAGCTCTTCATGATGCTGAAATCAACGAAGGTAGAAATCAAGAAAAAACATCAAGTGTTGATGATTAAACTAGATCACTAGTTTCAAGAAAAGGGCAAAGGAAAAGAAAGGGAACTTCAAGTAGAATGGCAAGCAAGTTGTCACTCCCGTGAAGAAGCCCAAAGCTGGACCAAAGCTTGAAACTAAGTACTTCTACTGCAAAGGAAATGGTCACTGGAAGCGGAAATGCCCTGTATATTTGGTGGATAAGAAGGATGGCAAAGTGAACAAGGGTATATTTGATATACAGGTTATTGATGTGTACCTTACTAGTGATTATAGTAGCCCCTGAGTATTTGATACTTGTTCGGTTGCTAAGATTAGTAACTCGAAACAGGAGTTACAGAATAAATAGAAACTAGTTGAGGGTGAAGTGACGATGTGTGTTGGAAGTGGTTCCAAGATTGATATGATCATCATCGCACACTCCCTATACTTTTGGGATTAGTGTTAAACCTAAATAATGTTATTTGGCGTTTGCGTTGAGCATGAATATGATTTGATCATGTTTATTGCAATACAGTTATTCATTTAAAAGAGAATAATTGTTGTTCTGTTTACATAAATAAAACCATCGATGGTCATACACCCAATGAAAATAGTTTGTTGGATCTCGATCGTAGTGATACACATATTCATAATATTGATGCCAAAAGATGCAAAGTTGATAATGATAGTGCAACTTATTTGTGGCACTGTCATTTGGGTCATATCGGTGTAAAGCGCATGAAGAAACTCCATAAAGATGGATTTCTGGAATCACTTGATTATGAATCATTTGATGCTTGCGAACCGTGCCTTTTTGGGCAAGATGACTTCAACTCCGTTCTCTGGAACAATGGAACGAGCTACTGACTTGTTGGAAATAATACATACCGATGTATGCGGTCCAATGAAGTGTTGATGCTCGTGGCGGGTATCATTATTTTCTGACCTTCGCAGATGATTTGAGAAGATATGAGTATATCTACTTAATGAAGCACAAGTCTGAAACATTTGAAAAGTTCAAAGAATTTCAGAGTGAAGTGAAGAATCATTGTAACAAGAAAATAAAGTTTCTACAATCTGATCGTAGAGGAGAATATTTGAGTTACGAGTTTGATCTTCAATTAAATCAATGTGGAATAGTTTCACAAACTCATGCCACCTGGAACACCACAACTTAATGGTGTGTCCAAACATCATAACCATACTTTATTGGATATAGTGCAATCTATGATGTCTCTTACCGATTTACCACTATCGTTTTGGGTTTATGCATTAGAGACAACTGCATTCACTTTAAATAGGGCACGATCAAAATCCGTTAAGACGACGCCTTATGAACTGTGGTTGGGCAAGAAACCAAAGTTGTCGTTTCTTAAAGTTTGGGGCTGCGAGGCATATGTAAAAAAGTTTCATCCTGATAACCTCGAACCCAAATCGGAGAAGTGCATCTTCATAGAATACCCAAAGGAAACTGTTGGGTACACCTTCTATCACATATCCGAAGGCAAGATAATTGTTGCTAAGATGGATCCTTTCTAGAGAAGGAGTTTCTCTCGAAAGAAGTGAGTGGGAGGAAATTAGAACTTGATGAGGTAGTTGTACCTAATCCCTTATTGGAAAGTAGTTCATCACGGAAATCAGTTTCAGTGATTCCTGCACCAATTAGTGAGGAAGCTAATGATGATGATCATGAAACTTCAGACCAAGTTACTACAGAACCTCGTAGGTCTTCCAGAGTATCGTCCACACCAAAGTGGTATGGTAATCCTGTTCTGGAGGTCATGTTACTTGACCATGGAGAACCTACGAACTATGAGGAAGCGATGATGAGCCCAGATTCCGTAAAATGGCTTGACGCCATGAAATCTGAGATGAGATCCATGTATGAGAACAAAGTGTGGACTTTGGTGGACTTGCCCGATGATCGGCAAGCCATAAAAAAAATGGATCTTCAAGAGGAAGACAGACGCTGATAGTAGTGTTACTATCTACAAAGCTCGACTTGTCGAAAAAGGTTTTTGACAAAGTTCAAAGTGTTGACTACGATGAGATTTTCTCACTCGCAGCGATGCTTAAGTGTTTCCGAATCATGTTAGCAAATTGCCACATTTTATGAAATCTGGCAAATGGATGTCAAAACTACATTCCTTAATGGATTTCTTAAAGAAGAGTTGTATATGATGCAACCAGAAGATTTTGTCGATCCTAAAGGTGCTAACAAAATGTGCAAGCTCCGGCGATCCATCTATGGACTAGTGCAAGCATCTCGGAGTTGGAATATACGCTTTGATGAGTTGATCAAAGCATATAGTTTTATACAGACTTACGATGAAGCCTGTATTTACAAGAAAGTGAGTGGGAGCACTATAGCCTTTTTGATAAGTATATGTGAATGACATATTGTTGATCCGAAATGATGTAGAATTTTATGGAAAGCATAAAGGAGTGTTTGAAAGGAGTTTTTCAAAGTAAGACCTCGGTAAAGCTGCTTACACATTGAGCATCAAGATCTATAGAGATAGATCAAGACGCTTGATAAGACTTTTCAATGAGTGCATACCTTGATAAGATTTTGAAGTAATTCAAAAATAGAACGGTCAAAGAAGGAGTTCTTGCCTGTGTTGCAAGGTTTGAAGTTGAGTAAGACTCAAAACCCGACCATGGCAGAAATAGAAAGAGAATGAAAAATCATTCCCTATGCCTCAGTCATAGGTTCTATAGAGTATCCTATGCTGTGTACCAGATCTATTGTATAACTTGCTCTGAATTTTGCAAGGGAATACAATTTTTTGATCTAGGAGTAGATCACTGGACAGCGGTCAAGAATATCCTTAGTGAGGACTAAGGAAATGTTTCTCGATTATGAAGATGATAAAAGATTTTATCGTAAAAAGTTACATCGATGCAAGCTTTTACACCAATCCAGATGGCTCTAAGTCTCAATCTGGATACATATTGAAAGTGGGAGCAATTAGCTAGAGTAGCTCCGTGCAGAGCATTATAGACATAGAATATTTGCAAAAATACATACGGCTCTGTATGTGACCGACCCGTTGACTAAACTTCTCTCACAAGAAAAACATGATCACACATTAGTACTCTTTGGGTGTTAATCACATATCGATGTGAACTAGATTATTGACTCTAGTAAACCCTTTGGGCGTTGGTCACATGACGATGTGAACTATGGGTGTTAATCACATGCAGATGTGAATATTAGTGTTAAATCACATGGTGATGTGAACTAAATTATTGACTCTAGTGCAAGTGGGAGACTAAAGGAAATATGCCCTAGAGGCAATAATAAAGTTATTATTTATTTCCTTATTTCATGATAAATGTTTATTATTCATGCTAGAATTGTATTAACCGGAAACGTAATACATGTGTGAATACAAAGACAAACATAGTGTCACTAGTATGCCTCTACTTGACTAGCTCGTTGATCAAAGATGCTTGTGTTTCCTAGCCATAGACATGAGTTGTCATTTGATTAACGTGATCATATCATTGGAGAATGATGTGATTGAATTGACCCATTCCGTTAGCTTAGCACTTGATCATTTAGTATGTTGCTATTGCTTTCTTCATGACTTATACATGTTCCTATGACTATGAGATTATGTAACTCGCGTTTACCGGAGGAACACTTTGTGTGCAACCAAACGTCACAACATAACTGGGTGATTATAAAGGTGCTCTACAGGTGTCTCCGAAGGTACTTGTTGAGTTGACGTATTTCGAGATTAGGTTTTGTCACTCCGATTGTCGGAGAGGTATCTCTGGGCCCTCTCGGTAATGCACATCACTATAATCCTTGCAAGCAATGTGACTAATCAGTTAGTTGCGAGACGATGTATTACATAACGAGTAAAGAGACTTGCCGGTAACGAGATTGAACTAGGTATTGAGATACCGACGATCGAATCTCGGGCAAGTAACATACCGATGACAAAGGGAACAAACGTAGTTGTTATGCCGTTTGACCGATAAAGATCTTTGTAGAATATGTAGGAGCCAATATGAGCATCCAGGTTCTGCTATTGGTTATTGATCGGAGACGTGTCTCGGTCATGTCTACATAGTTCTCGAACCCGTAGGGTCCGCACGCTTAAAGTTCGATGACGGTTATATTATGAGTTTATGTGTTTTGATGTACCGAAGGTAGTTCGGAGTCCCGTATGAGATTGGGGACATGACGAGGAGTCTCGAAATGGTCGAGACATAAAGATCGATACATTGGACGACTATATTCGGACTTCGGAAAGGTTCCGAGTGATTCGGGTATTTTTCGGAGTACCGGAGAGTAACAGGAATTCGCCGGGGAGTATATGGGCCTTATTGGGCCATACGGGAATGGAGGAGAGAGGCCAAAAGGAAGGAGGCGTGCACCCCCCCTCTGGTTCGAATTGGACAAGGGGTGCAGCCCCCTTTTCCTTCTTCCTCTCCCCCTCTTTCCTTCTCTCCTACTCCAACAAGGGAAGGAGGAGTCCTACTCCCGGTGGGAGTAGGACTCGCGCCCTCCTCCCAGGCCAGCCGCCTCCCCCCTTGCTCCTTTATATACGGGGGCAGGGGGCACCCCATAGACACAACAATTTATCCTTGAGATCTATTAGCCACGTGCGGTGCCCCCCTCCACCATATTCCACCTCGATAATATCGTAGCGGTGCTTAGGCGAAGCCCTGGGTCGGTAGAACATCATCATCATCACCACGCCGTCATGCTGACGGAACTCTCCCTTAAAGCTCGACTGGATCGGAGTTCGAGGGACGTCATCGAGCTGAACGTGTGCTAAACTCAGAGGTGCCGTACGTTCGGTACTTGACCGGTCGGATCGTGAAGACGTACGACTACATCAATCGCGTTGTACTAATGCTTTTGCTTTCGGTCTACGAGGGTACATGGACACAATCTCCCCTCTCGTTGCTATGCATCACCATGATCTTGCGTGTGCGTAGGATTTTTTTTGAAATTACTACGTTCCCCAACACTTTCCTCCTCCCTTCTTGGGTTTTGTAATTGCCTGCATCGGGAAACCCAACCTTCCACGCAACGGAGCCTGGCATGCCTCATGTTCGTCCAGGGTGCTCAGGATTCCTGAGGGCCCTTGTGAGCTCTTCGTTCTCTCTGTCGGGAACGAACTTCCCTTCCCGCACTCCGTTGATTGCTTTTCGAAGCTTCGTGAAAGGTGTTGCATGTTGCTCGTCCGTCCAGCAACACTTCCCTATTTCAGGGCCCAATGTTGCACCAGCCCCGAAGAACCAAGTCCTACAATGGTCTGGCCAGTGCAATGTCTCTGGTTCGACCCCTTTAGCAATCAGGTCCTGCTCAGCCTTGTCCCATAATGGCCGGGCTTTGAGGTAGCTGAGGGAGTCCTGGATAAGGGGGTATCCGGACAGCCGGACTATATTCATCGTCCGGACTATAGAAGCGTCAAGATACAAGACTCAAGACTTCGGCTCGTGTCCGTATGGGACTCTCCTTTGCGTGGAAGACAAGCTTGGCGATCCGGATATTATGTTTCCTTCCTTGTAACCGACTCCATGTAATCCCTAGCTCTCCGGTGTCTATATAAACCAGAGAGCATGGTCCTTAGAAGGCCGATCACAATTACTATCATACCATAATAGGCTAGCTCTTAGGGTTTAGCCTCTACGATCTCGTGGTAGATCTACTCTTGTACTACACATATCTCAATATTAATCAAGCAGGAAATAGGGTTTTACGTCCATCGAGAGGGCCCGAACCTGGGTAAACATTGTGTCCCTTGCTTCCTGTTACCATCAGCCTAAGACGCATAGATCGGGACCCCCTACCCGAGATCCGCCGATTTTGACACCGACATTGGTGCTTTCATTGAGAGTTCCTCTGTATCGTCCCTTCGAGGCTTGATGGCGTCTTCAATCGTCAACAACACGATCCAGGGTGAGACTTTTCTCCCAGGACAGATCTTCGTATTCGGCGGCTTCGCACTGCGGGCGAAATCGCTTGGCCACTTGGAGCAGATCGACAGCTACGCCTCTGGCCACCAGATCAGGTTCGGAAACTTGAACTACACAGAGGATATCCGCGGAGACTTGATGTACGACGGATTCGAGCCTGTGCCAGGAGCGTCGGACAGTTGCGACGAGCACGGCCTAGACCTGCTGTCGGACGATGCTCGGGACATCATCCCCGCAGCAGCCCCGGACCTAAATCCAGGACAGGTTGCGTTGCCTATGGACGGAGGGCTAGACCCCGCCCTGCAGGCCGCACATCTATCGGCGGTGGAGCCGAACACAGGTCTCACTGATACGTCCATTTTGCATCATGCTTTTGTGATAATATTTATTGCATTATGGGCTGTTATTTCACGTTATGTCACGATACTTATGGCTATTCTCTCTTATTTTACAAGGTTTACATGAAGAGGGAGAATGCCGACAACTGGAATTCTGGGCTGGAAAAGGAGCAAATATTGGAGGCCTATTCTACGCAACTCCAAAAGTCCTGAAACTCCACGGAATACCTTGAAATAAATAAAGAAAAATCGTCGCCAAAGATGAAGGCCAGGGGGCCCACACCCTGCTCACGAGGGTGGGGGGGTGCGCCCCCCCTAGGCGTGCCCCCCTACCTCGTGGGCCCCCTGGTGGCTCTCCGACGCCCATCTTCTCCTATATGAAGTCTTTTGATGAGAAAAAATAAGGGAGAACCTTTCGGGACGAGACTCCGCCGCCACGAGGCGAAACCTTGGCGGAACCAATCTAGGGCTCTGGCGGAGCTTTTCTGCCGGGGACACTTCCCTCCGGGAGGGGGAAATCATCACCATCGTCATCACCAACGCTCCTCTCATCGGGAGAGGGCAATATCCATCAACATCTTCACCAACACCATCTCATCTCCAAACCCTAGTTCATCTCTTGTATCCAATTCTTGTCTCCAAGTCTGGGATTGGTGCTAGTAGTTTGCTAGTAGTGTTGATTACTCTTTGTAGTTGATGCTAGCTGGTTTATTTGGTGGAAGATCATATGTTCAGATCCTATATGCACATTATTACCCCTCTGATTATGAACATGAATATGCTTTGTGAGTAGTTACGTTTGTTCCTGAGGATAAGGGAGAAGTCTTGATATTAGTAGTCATGTGAATTTGGTATTCGTTCGATATTTTGATAAGATGTATGTTGTCTAACCTCTAGTGGTGTTATGTGAACATCGACTACATAACACTTCACCATTATTGGGCCTAGAGGAAGGCATTGGGAAGTAATAAGTAGATGATGGGTTGCTAGATTGACAGAAGCTTAAACCCTAGTTTATGCGTTGCTTCGTAAGGGGCTGATTTAGATCCACATGTTTCTTGCTATGGTTAGGTTTACCTTAATACTTTTGTTGTAGTTGCGGATGCTTGCAATAGAGGTTAATCATAAGTGGGATGCTTGTCCAAGTAAGGGCACAAATCCGAAGGTGGTAAACGGTCAAAGGATCAAACACTATATCTCAGGTAATCCTATAAATGTTGAAACTAATATTATTGAAACCGTGACCCCGGAGGAGTACATAAAGGACACTTTCCAGAATGTTCCAGACTCCGAAAAGGAATAGGTAAGTGGTACGATAAGTAAACCGACGCCAAAACAATTTTTAAGGTAATATTTCTCCGTTTTGGAATATTTAGAAAAATAGAAAAATAAATAGCAGTCCGGGAAGGACACGAGGCCTCCACGAGGGTGGAGGGCGTGCCCTACCCCCCTGGGCGCGCCCCCTACCTCGTGAGCACCTCGTGTGCCCTCCGGACTCCGTTTCCTTGCACGATACGTATTTTGGTCGGTAAAAATTCATTGTATATACTCCTGAAGGTTTTGACTCTCGTATCACGCAAATATCTTCTGTTTTCGTTTCGAGCTGTTGCTGCTGTAGATTAAAGCAAGATGTCTTCTCAAGAGTCAGTCGGAGAAAGCCGGGTATCTAACCCGGCACTGAAACCAACGGTAAACAGTGACGCTGACCACTTTGGGCCGGCAACGGAGGAAGATATGGAGGCTGACCTGATGAGAGTAGATGCCATGGAAGATCAAGAAGTCACCTTTCGCCTTCGAGCTGGATTCATAATGGGGGAACTATAGAGCTCAGCTATTCCAAACTCGGTTATCCCTTCCAATGTTAAATTTCTTTCCTATGAATATATGAGGAGGAGTGTCTCTTGTTCTCTCGCAGCTATGCAACACCCTTGGGTGCAAGGAGCTTTAGCCGTTACAGGAAAGCTTCGCAAGGAAATAATGGACCTCAAACAGCAAGTCAATAAGCTCGAGGAGGAGAGCCGTATTCTGAGGGGAATCATCGCCAAGAATATTACACCTACAACAAAGAAGGAGAAATAATCACATGGGTATGGGCACTCCCTTTGTCCACTACCAAGCTTGGGGGAGGTGCCCTGGTATCGTATCACCATCACAACTCCTATCTTTATAGTTTTTCTTAGTTCGATCCTATTAGTAGTATCTTGATTTAGTAGAATAAAGTCGTGGCATGATCTAGTTTTGAGTTTTGCTTTATGATCTTTCCTTGTAATCGAGTCCGTGAGCTTTATAATAAAGATTAGTTTTGATTCAAGGGCTTGATTGTTCTGCCATGATCTTGGGAAAGTAGAAGAAAAGAATAAAAAGAATCAAGGAGCTCATATTGATCTTATTGAAAGTAAGGACTTCACATAGAAAGAGTATGATGATTAAAAGTTGTTGGGAGTTGGCAAATATAGCTTTGGTCATCGTTGCAATTAATAGGAAGTAATAAGGAAAGAGAGGTTTCACATATAGATATATTATCATTGACATCTTTTATGGTTGGGAGCACTCATTAAAATATGACATGCTAAAGAGTTGAGGTTGGAAAAGGAAGACAACATAATGAGTTATGTTTTCTTACATTCGAGATAAAGTATGTTGTCATGGATCCTCTACCGTGTTGACCTTGCCTTTCCCCCTCATGCCAGCCAAATTCCTAGCAGCAAGTATAAATACTACTTGTGCTTCCAAACACCCTTAAACCAGTTTTGCCATGAGAGTCCACCATATCTACCTACAGATTGAGTAAGATCCTTCAAGTAATTTGTCATCGGTGCAAGCAATAAAAATTGCTCTCTAAATATGCATGATTTATTAATGTAGAGAAATAAGCTTTGTACGAACTTGTTGTGGACGCAATAAAAGTGACGGACTACATAATAAAGGTTCACATACAAGGGGCAATATAAAGTGACGTTCTTTTGCATTAAGATTTTGTGCATCAACCCTAAACGCGCATGACAACCTCTGCTTCCCTCTGCGAAGGGCCTATCTTTTATTATTATCCTCTACCTTACAAGAGTCTCGGTGATCCTCACCATTCCTTTTTCATTTTATCCTTTGGCAAGCTCAGCATGTTGGAAAGAATATGATATACATATCTAATTGGATGTGGGGGAGCATGAATTGTTATGGTTGACATTATCCTTGAGGTAAAAGGTTGTGGGGAAAAACTATAAGCCCCTATCTTTCTCTGTGTCCGATTAAAACTCTGTAACCACAAGTATCGCGTGAGTGCTAGCAATTATGAAGGACTAAATGATAGTTGAGTATGTGGACTTGCTTTTAGGCTCTGACATAGACTCTTTCCGATGTTATGATAAATTGCAATTGCTTCAATGACTGAGATTATAATTGTTAGTGCCCAATAATGTTTGTGATTCATGCTTTGGCTTTGTGAATAGATCACTACTTGAACATGAGTAATCATATGACAAAATCTATTTATGTTGCTGTTATGAAATAACCATGATGCCTTCATGTCCATATTTTATTTTTATCGACGCCTCTACCTCTAAACATGAGGACATATTTATTGTTATCGGCTTTTCGCTTGAGGACAAGCGAGGTCTAAGCTTGGGGGAGTTGATACGTCCATTTTGCATCATGTTTTTGTGATAATATTTATTGCATTATGGGCTGTTATTTCACGTTATGTCACGATACTTATGGCTATTCTCTCTTATTTTACAAGGTTTACATGAAGATGGAGAATGCCGGCAGCTGGAATTCTGGGCTGGAAAAGGAGCAAATATTGGAGGCCTATTCTATGCAACTCCAAAAGTCCTGAAACTCCACGGAATACCTTGAAATAAATAAAGGAAAATCATCGCCAAATATGAAGGCCAGGGGGCCCACACCCTGCTCACGAGGGTGGGGGGCACGCCCCATCCCCCTGGGGTTGCCCCCCTACCTCGTGGGCCCCCTGGTGGCTCTCCGACGCTCATCTTCTCCTATACGAAGTCTTTCAATGAGAAAAAATAAGGGAGAACCTTTCGGGACGAGACTCCGCCGCCACGATGCGGAACCTTGGCGGAACCAATCTAGGGCTCTGGCGGAGCTTTTCTGCCGTGGACACTTCCCTCCGGGAGGGGGAAATCATCACCATTGTCATCACCAATGCTCCTCTCATCAGGAGAGGGCAATCTCCATCAACATCTTCACCAGCACCATCTCATCTCCAAACCCTAGTTCATCTCTTGTTTCCAATTCTTGTCTCCAAGTCTAGGATTGGTGCTAGTAGTTTGCTAGTAGTGTTGATTACTCTTTGTAGTTGATGCTAGTTGGTTTATTTGGTGGAAGATCATATGTTCAGATCCTATATGCACATTATTACCCCTCTGATTATGAACATGAATATGCTTTGTGAGTAGTTACATTTGTTCCTGAGGACAAGGGAGAAGTCTTGCTATTAGTAGTCATGTGAATTTGGTATTCGTTCGATATTTTGATAAGATGTATGTTGTCTAACCTCTAGTGGTGTTATGTGAACGTCAACTACATAACACTTCACCATTATTGGGCCTAGAGGAAGGCATTGGAAAGTAATAAGTAGATGATGGGTTGCTAGAGTGACAGAAGCTTAAACCCTAGTTTATGCGTTGCTTCGTAAGGGGCTGATTTAGATCCACATGTTTCTTGCTATGGTTAGGTTTACCTTAATACTTTTGTTGTAGTTGCGGATGCTTGCAATAGAGGTTAATCATAAGTGGGATGCTTGTCCAAGTAAGGGCAGTGCCCAAGCATCGGTCCACCCACATATCAAATTATCAAAGGACCGAACGCGAATCATTTGAGCGTGATGAAAACTAGCTTGACGATATTCCCATGTGTCCTCGGGAGCGCTTTTCCTATCATAAGAGTTTGTCTAGGCTTGTCCTTTGCTACAAAAAGGATTAGGCCACCTTGCTGCACCTTATTTACTTTTATTACTTGTTGCTCATTACCATTTATCTTATCATAAAACTATTTGTTACCACTTATTTCAGTACTTGCAGAGAATACCTTGCTGAAAACCGCTTATCATTTCCTTCTGCTCCTCATTGGGTTCGACACTCTTACTTATCGAAAGGACTATGATAGATCCCCTATACTTGTGGGTCATCAAGACTCTTTTCTGGTGACGTTGTCGGGGAGTGAAGCGCCTTTGGTAGGTGGAATTTGGTAAGGAAAAATTTATTTAGTGTGCTGAAATTTTCTGTCACTTGTTACTATGGAAAGTAATTGTTTGAGGGGCTTGTTCGGGGTATCTTCACCCCGTCCGGTTGAGCCAAGAGTTGCTCCTCAACCCACTGAACCTACTGAATCTATTGAAAATGAAACTCCTTTTGGAATTCCTTTGGGTATGATGGAAAAACTGCTAGCTAACACTTTCGCAGGAGATGGAACAAAGCATCCCGACGAACATCTATGCTTTGTGGATGATATTTGTGGACTATTTAAGCTTGCAGGTATACCCGATGATGTTGTTAAGAAGAAGGCTTTCCCTTTATCTTTATAGGGAGACGCATTGACATGGTATAGGCTATGTGATGATACGAGATCATGGAACTATAAAAGAGTGAAATTGGAATTTCATCAAAAGTATTACCCTATGCATCTTGTTCATCGTGATCGCAATTATATACATAATTTTTGGCCTCGCGAAGGAGAAAGCATCGCTCAAGCTTGGGGGAGGCTTAAATTAATGTTATATTCATGCCCCAATCATGAGCTCTCAAAATTGACAATTCTCCAGAATTTTTATGCTCGGCTTTCGGATAATAATCGCACCATGCTCGATACTTCTTGTGCTGGCTCTTTTATGATGAAGTCTATTGAATCTGGATGGAATTTATTGGATAGAATTAAGCGCAACTCTGAAGATTGGGGCCTCGACGAAGGTAAGGAGTCAGGTATGACACCTAAGTTTGATTGTGTTAAATCTTTTATGGATACCGATATTTTCCGTAAGTTTAGCACTAAATATGTACTTGACTCTGAGATAGTAGGTTCTTTCTATGAATCTTTTGCTACTTATGTTGATCTCCCCAAGGAGAAGTGGTTTAAATATCATCCTCCCATAGAAGTAAAAGCAGCTGCACCTATTAAATTTGAAGAAAAGATTGTCACTTATAATGATCCTATTGTTCCTACTTCTTATATGGAGAAACCTCCTTTCCCTGTTAGAATGAAGGATCATGCTAAAGCTTCAACTGTTGTTCGTAAAAGCAATACTAGGACTTATACACCCCCTGAGCAAGTCAAAGTAGAACCCAATATTGCTATTGTTAAAGATCTCTTGTCGGATAATATTGATGGGCATTTTATTCAATTCACTGGTGAAACTGCTAGAATTGCTAAACCCTGTGATAGAGATAAACATAGACCTGTGGTAGGCGTGCCTGTTATTTCTGTTAAAATAGGAGATCATTGTTATCATGGCTTATGTGATATGGGTGCTAGTGCTAGTGTTATACACATTGACTTATACAAAGAAATTATGCATGAGATTGCACCTGCTGAGTTAGAAGAAATTGATGTTACAATTAAACTTGCAAATAGAGATACTATATCTCCAATGGGAATTGTTAGAGATGTTGAAGTCTTGTGTGGGAAAACCAAATATCCCGCTGATTTTCTTGTTCTTGGTTCTCCACAAGATAGCTTTTGTCCCATTATATTTGGTAGACCCTTCTTGCATACTGTTAATGCTACGATAGATTGCAAAAAGAATGTTGTTACTATTGGCTTGGATGATATGGTTCATGAGTTTAATTTCTCTAAATTTAGTAAACAACATCGTGAGGAAGAATTGCCTAGTAAGGATGAAATTATTGGTCTTGCTTCTATTGCTGTACCTCCTAGTGATCCTTTAGAACACTATTTGCTAGACCATGAAAATGATATGTTCATGAATGAAAGAAGGGAAATAGATGAAGTATTCTTTAAACAGGAACCTATTCTGCAACACAATTTGCCTATTGAAATCCTAGGGGATCCCCCTCCACCCAAGGGCGATCCCGTTTTTGAGGTTAAACCATTGCCTGATAATCTTAAATATGCTTATCTTGATGAAAATAAAATATATCCTGTCATTATTAGCACTAACCTTTCAGAGCATGAAGAGGAAAGATTATTGAAAACTCTGAAGAAGCACCGTGCTGCTATTGGATATACTCTGGATGATCCTAAGGGAATTAGTGCCACTCTATGTCAACATAAAATAAATTTGGAAGCTGATGCCAAACCAGTTTGTGATCCTCAACTACGTTTGAATCCTAAATGAAAGAAGTGGTAAGAAAAGAAATACTCAAGCTTCTAGAGGCAGGTATGATTTATCCCATTGCTGATAGTCAGTGGGTAAGTCCTGTTCATTGTGTCCCTAAGAAGGGAGGTATTACAGTTGTCCCTAATGATAAAGATGAATTGATCCCTCAAAGAATTATCACAGGTTATAGGATGGTAATTGATTTCCATAAATTAAATAAAGTTACTAAGAAAGATCATTACCCCTTACCTTTTATTGATCAAATGCTAGAGAGGCTATGCAAACATACACATTATTGCTTTCTAGATGGTTATTCTGGTTTCTCTCAAATACCCGTGTCAGCTAAAGATCAATCAAAGACTACTTTTACATGCCCTTTTGGTACTTTTGCTTATAGACATATGCCTTTTGGTTTATGTAATGCACTTGCTACCTTTCAAAGATGCATGATGGCTATATTCTCTGACTTTTGCGAAAAGATTTGTGAGGTTTTCATGGATGACTTTTCCGTCTATGGTTCCTCTTTTGATGATTGCTTAAGCAATCTTGATCGAGTTTTGCAGAGATGTGAAGAAACTAATCTTGTCTTGAATTGGGAAAAGTGCCACTTTATGGTTAATGAAGGTATTGTCTTGGGGCACAAAGTTTCTGAAAGAGGTATTGAAGTTGATAAAGCCAAGGTTGATGCTATTGAAAAGATGCCATGTCCAAAGGACATCAAAGGTATAAGAAGTTTCCTTGGTCACGCCAGATTTTATAGGAGGTTCATTAAGGACTTCTCAAAAATCTCTCGGCCTCTGACTAATTTATTACAAAAAGATGTACCATTTGTCTTTGATGATGATTGTGTAGAAGCATTTGAAATACTTAAGAACGCACTAGTCTCTGCACCTGTTGTTCAGCCACCTGATTGGAATTTACCCTTTGAAATTATGTGTGATGCTAGTGACTATGCTTTAGGTGTTGTTCTAGGGCAGAGAGTTGAAAATAAATTAAATGTTATCCATTATGCTAGTAAGACTCTAGATAGTGCTCAAAGAAATTATGCTACTACCGAGGAATTTTTAGAAGTGGTGTTTGCTTGTGATAAGTTTAGACCTTATATTGTTGATTCCAAAGTTACTATTCACACTGATCATGCTGCTATTAAGTATCTTATGGAAAAGAAGGATGCAAAACCTAGACTTATTAGATGGGTTCTCCTGCTTCAAAAATTTGATTTGCATATTGTTGATAGAAAGGGAGCTGAGAACCCTGTTGCAGATAACTTGTCTAGGTTAGAGAATGTTCTTGATGACCCACTACCTATTGATGATAGCTTTCCTGATGAGCAATTAAATTTCATAAGTACTTCTCGTAGCACTCCATGGTATGCTGATTATGCTAATTATATTGTTGCTAAATTTATACCGCCTAGCTTCACATACCAACAAAAGAAAAAGTTTTTCTATGACTTGCGGCACTACTTTTGGGATGACCCACATCTTTATAAAGAAGGAGTAGATGGTGTTATTAGACGTTGTGTACCTGAGCATGAACAGGAACAGATCCTACGCAAGTGTCACTCCGAAGCTTATGGAGGACATCACGCTGGAGATAGAACTGCACATAAGGTATTGCAATCCGGTTTTTATTGGCCTACTCTCTTCAAGGATGCCCGTAAGTTTGTTTTGTCTTGTGATGAATGTCAAAGAATTGGTAATATCAGTAGACGTCAAGAAATGCCTATGAATTATTCACTTGTTATTGAGCCATTTGATGTTTGGGGCTTTGATTATATGGGACCTTTTCCTGCCTCTAATGGTTACACTCATATTCTAGTTGCTGTTGATTACGTTACTAAGTGGGTAGAAGCTATTCCAACTAGTAGTGCTGATCACAAAACTTCTATTAAAATGCTTAAGGAAGTTATTTTTCCGAGGTTTGGAGTCCCTAGATACTTAATGACTGATGGTGGTTCACACTTTATTCATGGTGCTTTCCGGAAGATGCTTGCTAAATACGGCGTTAATCATAGGATTACATCTCCTTATCACCCTCAGTCTAGTGGTCAAGTAGAATTGAGCAATAGGGAGCTCAAATTAATTTTGCAAAAGACTGTTAATAGGTTTAGGAAGAATTGGTCCAAGAAACTTGATGATGCATTATGGGCCTATAGAACTGCATACAAAAATCCTATGGGCATGTCTCCGTACAAAATGGTCTATGGAAAAGCTTGTCACTTACCTCTCGAACTAGAACATAAGGCATATTGGGCTATTAAAGAGATCAACTATGATTTCAAACTTGCCGGTGAGAAGAGGTTATTTAATATTAGCTCACTTGATAAATGGAGAGCCCAAGCATATGAAAATGCCAAGTTGTTTAAAGAAAAAGTTAAAAGATGGCATGATAAAAGGATACAAAAGCGTGAGTTTAATGTAGGTGATTATGTATTGCTATAAAACTCTCGTTTAAGATTTTTTGCAGGAAAACTTCTCTCTAAATGGGAAGGTCCCTACATTATCGAGGAGGTCTATCATTCCGGTGCCATAAAAATTAACAACTTTGCAGGCACAAATCCGAAGGTGGTAAACGGTCAAAGGATCAAACACTATATCTCAGGTAATCCTATAAATGTTGAAACTAATATTATTGAAACCGTGACCCCGGAGGAGTACATAAAGGACACTTTCCAGAACGTTCCAGACTCCTAAAAGGAATAGGTAAGTGGTACGGTAAGTAAACCGACTCCAAAACAATTTTTAAGGTAATATTTCTCCGTTTTGGAATATTTAGAAAAATAGAAAAATAAATAGCAGTCCGGGAAGGACACAAGGCCTCCACGAGGGTGGAGGGCGCGCCCCCCTACCTCATGAGCACCTCGTGTGCCCTCTGGACTCTGTTTCCTTGCACGATACGTATTTTGGTCGGTAAAAATTCATTGTATATACTCCCGAAGGTTTTGACTCTCGTATCACGCAAATATCTTCTGTTTTTGTTTCGAGCTGTTGCTGCTACAGATTAAAGCAAGATGTCTTCTCAAGAGTCAGTCGGAGAAAGCCGGGTATCTAACCCGGCACTGAAACCAACGGTAAACAGTGACGCTGACCACTTTGGGCCGGCAACGGAGGAAGATATGGAGGCTGACCTGATGAGAGTAGATGCCATGGAAGATCAAGAAGTCACCTTTCGCCTTCGAGCTGGATTCATAATGGGGGAACTATAGAGCTCAGCTATTCCAAACTCGGTTATCCCTTCCAATGTTAAATTTCTTTCCTATGAATATATGAGGAGGAGTGTCTCTTGTTCTCTCGCAGCTATGCAACACCCTTGGATGCAAGGAGCTTTAGCCGTTACAGGAAAGCTTCGCAAGGAAATAATGGACCTCAAACAGCAAGTCAATAAGCTCGAGGAGGAGAGCCGTATTCTGAGGGGAATCATCGCCAAGAATATTACACCTACAACAAAGAAGGAGAAATAATCACATGGGTATGGGCACTCCCTTTGTCCACTACCAAGCTTGGGGGAGGTGCCCTGGTATCGTATCACCATCACAACTCCTATCTTTATAGTTTTTCTTAGTTCGATCCTATTAGTAGTATCTTGATTTAGTAGAATAAAGTCGTGGCATGATCTAGTTTTGAGTTTTGCTTTATGATCTTTCCTTGTAATCGAGTGCGTGAGCTTTATAATAAAGATTAGTTTTGATTCAAGGGCTTGATTGTTCTGCCATGATCTTGGGAAAGTAGAAGAAAAGAATAAAAAGAATCAAGGAGATCATATTGATCTTATTGAAAGTAAGGACTTCACATAGAAAGAGTATGATGATTAAAAGTTGTTGGGAGTTGGCAAATATAGCTTTGGTCATCGTTGCAATTAATAGGAAGTAATAAGGAAAGAGAGGTTTCACATATAGATATATTATCATTGACATCTTTTATGGTTGGGAGCACTCATTAAAATATGACATGCTAAAGAGTTGAGGTTGGAAAAGGAAGACAACATAATGAGTTATGTTTTCTTACATTCGAGATAAAGTATGTTGTCATGGATCCTCTACCGTGTTGAGCTTGCCTTTCCCCCTCATGCCAGCCAAATTCCTAGCAGCAAGTATAAATACTACTTGTGCTTCCAAACACCCTTAAACCAGTTTTGCCATGAGAGTCCACCATATCTACCTACAGATTGAGTAAGATCCTTCAAGTAATTTGTCATCGGTGCAAGCAATAAAAATTGCTCTCTAAATATGCATGATTTATTAATGTAGAGAAATAAGCTTTGTACGAACTTGTTGTGGACGCAATAAAAGTGATGGACTACATAATAAAGGTTCACATACAAGGGGCAATATAAAGTGACGTTCTTTTGCATTAAGATTTTGTGCATCAACCCTAAACGCGCATGACAACCTCTGCTTCCCTCTGCGAAGGGCCTATCTTTTATTATTATCCTCTACCTTACAAGAGTCTCGGTGATCCTCACCATTCCTTTTTCATTTTATCCTTTGGCAAGCTCAGCATGTTGGAAAGAATATGATATACATATCTAATTGGATGTGGGGGAGCATGAATTGTTATGGTTGACATCATCCTTGAGGTAAAAGGTTGTGGGGAAAAACTATAAGCCCCTATCTTTCTCTGTGTCCGATTAAAACTCTGTAACCACAAGTATCGCGTGAGTGCTAGCAATTATGAAGGACTAAATGATAGTTGAGTATGTGGACTTGCTTTTAGGCTCTGACATAGACTCTTTCCGATGTTATGATAAATTGCAATTGCTTCAATGACTGAGATTATAATTGTTAGTGCCCAATAATGTTTGTGATTCATGCTTTGGCTTTGTGAATAGATCACTACTTGAACATGAGTAATCATATGAAAAAATCTATTTATGTTGCTGTTATGAAATAACCATGATGCCTTCATGTCCATATTTTATTTTTATCGACGCCTCTACCTCTAAACATGAGGACATATTTATTGTTATCGGCTTTTCGCTTGAGGACAAGCGAGGTCTAAGCTTGGGGGAGTTGATACGTCCATTTTGCATCATGTTTTTGTGATAATATTTATTGCATTATGGGCTGTTATTTCACGTTATGTCACGATACTTATGGCTATTCTCTCTTATTTTACAAGGTTTACATGAAGAGGGAGAATGCCGGCAGCTGGAATTCTGGGCTGGAAAAGGAGCAAATATTGGAGGCCTATTCTACGCAACTCCAAAAGTCCTGAAACTCCACGGAATACCTTGAAATAAATAAAGAAAAATCATCGCCAAAGATGAAGGCCAGGGGGCCCACACCCTGCTCACGAGGGTGGGGGGCGCGCCCCATCCCCCTGGGGTTGCCCCCCTACCTCGTGGGCCCCCTAGTGGCTCTCCGACGCCCATATTCTCCTATACGAAGTCTTTCAATGAGAAAAAATAAGGGAGAACCTTTCGGGACGAGACTCCGCCGCCACGATGCGGAACCTTGGCGGAACCAATCTAGGGCTCTGGCGGAGCTTTTCTGCCGCGGACACTTCCCTCCGGGAGGGGGAAATCATCACCATCGTCATCACCAACGCTCCTCTCATCGGGAGAGGGCAATCTCCATCAACATCTTCACCAGCACCATCTCATCTCCAAACCCTAGTTCATCTCTTGTTTCCCATTCTTGTCTCCAAGTCTAGGATTGGTGCTAGTAGTTTGCTAGTAGTGTTGATTACTCTTTGTAGTTGATGCTAGTTGGTTTATTTGGTGGAAGATCATATGTTCAGATCCTATATGCACATTATTACCCCTCTGATTATGAACATGAATATGCTTTGTGAGTAGTTACATTTGTTCCTGAGGACAAGGGAGAAGTCTTGCTATTAGTAGTCATGTGAATTTGGTATTCGTTCGATATTTTGATAAGATGTATGTTGTCTAACCTCTAGTGGTGTTATGTGAACGTCAACTACATAACACTTCACCATTATTGGGCCTAGAGGAAGGCATTGGGAAGTAATAAGTAGATGATGGGTTGCTAGAGTGACAGAAGCTTAAACCCTAGTTTATGTGTTGCTTCGTAAGGGGCTGATTTAGATCCACATGTTTCTTGCTATGGTTAGGTTTACCTTAATACTTTTGTTGTAGTTGCGGATGCTTGCAATAGAGGTTAATCATAAGTGGGATGCTTGTCCAAGTAAGGGCAGTGCCCAAGCACCGGTCCACCCACATATCAAATTATCAAAGGACCGAACGCGAATCATTTGAGCGTGATGAAAACTAGCTTGACGATATTCCCATGTGTCCTCGGGAGCGCTTTTCCTATCATAAGAGTTTGCCCAGGCTTGTCCTTTGCTACAAAAAGGATTAGGCCACCTTGCTGCACCTTATTTACTTTTATTACTTGTTGCTCGTTACCATTTATCTTATCATAAAACTATCTGTTACCACTTATTTCAGTACTTGCAGAGAATACCTTGCTGAAAACCGCTTATCATTTCCTTCTGCTCCTCGTTGGGTTCGACACTCTTACTTATCGAAAGGACTACGATAGATCCCCTATACTTATGGGTCATCACTCACCTCTGTGGAGGCCTGTAACCCTGGGCCCCTGGACTCATATCCGGCTGTTGGCCCTGGTCCGCACACTCTCGAGCCAGCCGAGCCAGGTTGGGCTCCAGTAATGGAGTTTACCGCTGTGGACATCTTTCAGCACCCGCCTTTTGGAGACATGTTGAACTCTTTAAAGTCTCTCTCTCTGTCAGGAGGCTCTGAGCCGAACTATGTCCGGCTTGAGTGGGAAGCAGGCGACGAAGGAATTCGCTGCCCACCCACCACCCACTTTGTCGCCACGATCGATGATTTAACCGACGTGCTCGACTTCGACTTCAAAGACATCGACGGTATGGAAGACGATGCAGGAGATATATAGGAGCCACCGCTCACAGGGCGGTGGACAGCCACTTCTTCATATGATATATATATATATATATATGGTGGACACTCCAAAAGAAACCAATGGTGATGAGGCAACGGAGGATAACCGCTCCAAGAAGAAAGCAAAGCATGGGCGTCGCCAGCGCCGCTCCAAGCCCCGCCAAGGCAATACCGGCACCAGAGACGATAATAATCCAGACGGTGCCGACGATGAATACAACCCGGAACAGCCCGCCTTCGAGCAGGCCGAACTGGAAGACGGGCATGACAGCCCAGATGAACCCGGAACAGCACGCCTTCGAGCAGGCCGAACAGGAAGACGAGCGACGGACGGGTATTCGGAGGAGGACAACTACATGCCCCTCTCCGAAGACGAGATTAGCCTCGGCGACGATGAGTTCGGCGTACCCGAAGACCCCGCAGAGCAGGAGCACTTCAAGCGCCGGCTTATTGCCACTGCAAGAAGCCCGAAGAAGAAGCAGCAGCAGCTCCAAGCTGATCAAGATCTGCTCACAGACAGATGGACAGAAGTCCTGGCAGCCGAGGAATATGGACTCGAGCACCCCACGGCTGACTGACCGCCTCGAGGTCGGGACAAAATGGCATATCAGCCAAAATACCAGCCTGCACCCCCGTGCCGGTTTACTACGATCTGGGGCACTACTCAGGACCTGCGCGATGAACTGGATAACGCCACAGGACAACCAAGATCGATCTATGGATCACGGGGGCACGCCGAAGCACATGACGACGACCGTCATACCGGATACACTAACAGCAAATCCGGCCGGGCCGAATACAACCTGTCAGACGCAGTCGGACTGCGCCGTGACATAGCCCGACATAGAGGCGCCGCACACCCCCTCTGCTTCACTGATGAAGTAATGGATCATGAATTCCCAGAAGGGTTTAAACCCGTAAACATCAAATCATACGATGGCACAACAGACCCCGCGGTATGGATCGAGGATTTCCTTCTCCACATTCACATGGCCTGCGGAGATGATCAACATGCCATCAAGTATCTTCCCCTTAAGCTCAAAGGACCTGCCCGGCACTGGCTAAATAGCCTGCCCGCAAATTCCATTGGCAGTTGGGAAAATCTGGAAGATGCTTTTCTTGACAACTTCCAGGGCACATATGTGCGACCTCCAGATGCCGATGACTTGAGCCACATTACTCAACAACCCAGAGAATCAGCCAGGAAATTCTGGACTCGGTTCCTAACTAAAAAGAACCAAATAATTGACTGTCCGAACACCGAAGCCCTGGCGGCCTTCAAGCATAATATCCGTGACGAGTGGCTCACCAGACACCTCGGCCAGGAGAAACCCAAGTCCATGGCAGCCCTTACGACACTAATGACATGCTTTTGCGCGGGTGAGGATAGGTGGTTGGCTCGCAGTAGCACTACGCCACATTCTGTAACCTCATATGTCCGGGACAATAATGGCAAGCCACGGTGCAACAGACACAAGCGACGGAACAACGTCGGCAACATCGAGGATACGACGGTCAACGCCGGATTCAGCGGATCCAAATCCGGTCAGCGGAAGAAGCCATTCAAGCGTAACAATCAAGGACCATCCAGTCTAGACCGTATACTGGAGCGCTCGTGCCAAATTCATGGCACCCCGGATAAGCCATCCAACCACACCAGTAGAGACTGCTGGGTATTTAAACAGGCCGGCAAAATAAACGCCGAAAACAAGGACAAGGGGCTGCACAGCAATGATGACGATGAGCCCCGGCGTCTGAACATAGGGGGGCAGAAGAAATTTCCTCCCCAGGTGAAAACGATCAACATGATCTACGCCACCCACATCCCCAAGCGGGAGAGGAAGCGAGCACTAAGGTACGTATACACGATGGAGCCAGTCGTCCCCAAATTCAACCCATGGTCAGCTTGTCTGATCACCTTTGATCGTAGGGATCATCCTACTAGCATCCGTCATGGCGGCTCAGCCGCATTGGTCTTAGAGCCAATCATCAATGGATTCCACCTTACGCGAGTCCTCATGGACGGCGGCAGCAACCTGAACCTGCTTTACCAGGATATAGTGAGGAAAATGGGCATCGATCCTTCAAGGATTAAGCCCACCAAAACCACCTTTAAAGGTGTAATTCCTGGAGTAGAGGCCCGTTGCACGGGCACTATAACATTGGAAGTGGTCTTCGGATCTCTGAATAACTTCCGAAGAGAAGAGCTAATCTTTGATATCGTCCCTTTCCGCAGTGGTTACCATGCACTACTCGGGCGAACCGCATTTGCTAGATTCAATGCGGTACCACACTATGCATACCTCAAGCTCAAGATGCCAGGCCCACGCGGGGTCATAACAGTCAACGGAAACATGGACCGCTCTCTCCATATAGAAGAACATACTGCAGCCCTTGCGGTAGAAGTACAATGCGGCCTACTCCGGCAAACCACCAATCCGGCGACGACAACTTCAAGCTCCGTCAAGCGAGGGTGGAACACCCCGCAGCAGGATCAGCAGGCACGACAAGAGCACGACTAGCAGTCCGGCCTCCGCTCAGATCCCATCAAAGCAGCATTCGTGCCACGCGTACACAATTACGCACTCAAAATACCATGGGCACAGGCGGAGGCGTAACAGTGGCTCAGGCAACAGTACGGTATTGCTTCATAACCTTTCCTTTTACCTTTAAGGACATTGCTTTAGTGTAGCTTCTCCAGAAGACCCGGATTGTCGGACTTACATAGGAAACCCAGGAGGCAACAGGCTTTGGGCACAGCAGGAAACACCCAGGTGGAATCTATTTACAATTGTTGTTCCTGCTTTATCTATCTGTACGTAGCCTGCCCCTGGATAGGATATGTCAAATAATCCTATTTGCCTCCGCTTAATGCATACATTGTATACATACGCCTAAACGTATTATTCATCAATGGGAGACCATATATAGCGTCAGCTTACTCATTTTTATTTGAGCATTTTTTATAAATGTCTATTTGATTTTTGCATCCGTACACTTTGGTATGCTCAGTTTGCCAGGGGCTTCTTATGGCGCCCCAAAATATGGCAAGTCAAGTCCGAACACTTTCAACAGTGCGGCACCACAAACTTATAGCATTATATGCATCAGCTCCGAATCATGTCTTGGGTTACAGTTGGGATAGCCCGGCTCCCTTGTTTTGGTGCCTTACGTTTCGTTAATTCGGCTAAGGAAGCGTAGGGAGAACTACTGCGATTGTGCCCTGGTTTTTCCGGACGAGCACCTCAGTAGAGAAAGCACAAAACTGTCCGGCATGATGTGGCGAGAGCTGGTCGCTTTTCGAGAGGTCTTAAAATCGTTAAAGATTTTTCCGCTTTTGGCGTTAATTCGGCTTTGTCTGATACAGGCGTGTATAGCGCCCCAATTCAGCCTTCCGGATTCTAGGGGCTTCGCTGAAATTTAAAATTGTAGACTTCTATGGCTAAATGAAGGTTATAAAGCCGCATAGTCCGATTGCCTTGTTCGCTGTGCTGGACACCTCCTTAAGGGACCAAACATTTAGATAAAGAGTGTCCGAGTTTTCCACGAACACCCCAGTACTAGTTACATGGGGGCAGAAGCTGACGACTGGCCTACTTTCAGAATTTGATAAACAGCTGCACAGAAGGTAATATTTTAAATAACAAAAGCGCTACATAGCGCAAGTAACTTCGTCTTTAATTATAAACATGACAGAGGTGAATTCATTCAAAAACTATGTCTTTGGTACATTCATCGGCCACGAGGCAAGCACCCTTCATAACGCCATCATAATACTTCTTGGGGACGCGATGCGGCTTGCCCTCTGGCGGCCCGTCCTTCACCAGCTTCTCCGCATCTAGCTTGCCACAATGCACCTTGGCACGGGCAAGGTCCCGGCGGGCACCCTCAATGCAAACCGATCGCTTGATGACTTCCAGTCGCGGACAGGAATCCACCATCCGCTTGATCAGGCCGAAGTAGATGGTGGGCAGAATCTCACCAGGCCATATCCGGACTATGAGATCTTTCATAGCCACTTCGGCCTCCTTGTGGAGTTCGACCAACTGCTTCAGTTGGTCACTCAAAGGCGTTGAATGTTCGGCCCCAGCATACTGGGACCAGAACAGCTTCTCCGTTGAGCTCCCCTCCTGGGCACGGTAGAACTCCGCGGCATCCGATATGCTGCGTGGCAGATCTGCGAATGCCCTTGGAGAGCTCCGGACTCGGGTAAGTAGAAGAAACGCCTCCTCCACATTTTTGCTTTGCATGAAAAATTTCTTACCCACCGTTATCTTTTTGGCCTCCTGGATCTCCTGCCGCGCCCTCTCGGCTTCGGCCTTGGCGTCTTTTATATTTGTAAGGGCCTTCGCAAGCTCGGCCTCCTTTTCTTTCAGCTCATGCTCCACGGACTCGAGCTTCTTGCCGAGCTCCTGGAGCTCTTCTTGTACTTCGCCCACTCGGGCCTCTTGCTTTTCGCGCTCCTTGCGCTCCAAGGCTGCTTTGTGTTCGGCCTCGGACAACGCCTTCTTGAGAGACGCCACTTTGGTGGTGGCCTCTGTTACCAAATTACAACACTTCGTTGTTAGCATAATCAACTTTTATTTACCATTTATTATATAAGAGAGTGGAATCATTCACCTTTCCTCTCCTCGAGCTGCCTCCTCGCGAGGCCGAGCTCTCCCTGTGCCCGCTCCAAGTCCTGCGTTAGGCTGGCGATTTCGGCCGTACGAGCAGCATCGGCCAAAAGCACAGGCTGTTTATTCACATTCAAACTTATTGTTAGACTCCTGCAGATTTTAGTTGACCCTCCGTTTGGTTTTTCCTTCCGAACACCAAACAGAGTATCAAGGGCTACTACCTATCAGGTGGGAACTTCACACATTTTTACTGCTTACCTCAAAGCCTGTTAGGAGGCTGGTGCAGGCTTCGGTTTGCCCGCTCTTGGCGGACGAAACCTTCTGAATCACCGCACTCATGAGAGTATGGTGCTCTTCATCTATGGAAGCGCCACGAAGTGCTTCCAGCAGACAATCCGGCGCCTCGGGCGCAACAGAAGTCCTCGATACAGACGGCCCTCCCTTAATAACAAGGGGTTGACCGCCTGAATCCGGAGCCATTGAAAGCTCCGGGACAGTGTTCGGTTGAGAGTCTGGCTTATTGTGACCCTCACCAACACGATCCGCAGGGACCTTGAACCCCGCGAGTCTGACGTCTGGGATGCCGCTTTCAGGTGCCTCCAGGGCCACCTCCCCCATCTCTGGGAGCCTTTGGGACAACACCTCCATGTCATCCGCAGGCCAAGGAGAAGTGGCCGTCGGGAGTGAGTTCATCGCTGACTCACTCAACGACCCGTACGAAGACGATAACTCGGGATGAGCTCTGGCCGGACTGCATACAAGTTCGGCGTTATAACTAAACTATGAAGCAAAATTATGATTGAGTGCGGATACTTATGATCGCACTAGGGGCTTCTTCCTGGGCAGCCACCCTTCCTCGCTATCGGCGGCGGTGGCGGAGTAGTCCAGAAGGGACACCTTTCCCTTCTTGGACGTCCCAGTCTCCCCCACCAGGGCGGCCTTCCTCTTCTCCCCGCCCCTGACACGGGGAGGTGGTGTTCCTTCTTGTTCCTCCCCGCCTCCGCAGGAGGAATCTGTCTCGTCGTCGTCAAACGACAAGGGTATGACATCCTTGCGCCGGGGGCCTCTCCTGGTCCCCTGGTCCGCCGTCTTAGGCCCCCCATCCTGTCCGGATAGGGCGGCCTCTTCTTCTTCTTCTCCTTCTTCCCCTTCGGGGGAGGAGTCTTCCTCGTCCTCTTCGGATGAGGCTTCTGGCATAGCCTTACGCCGGAGACTCTTTCGGGTCCCCGGGGCCTTCTTGTTGGCCTTCTTCTCCGGCCCCTTGTAGGGCGCCGGAACCAGCATCTCCGTCAGGAGAGCATTAGCTGGGCTTTCCGGCAGTGGAGCCGGACAGTCGAGCCGCTCCGCCACCTCCACATAATCCTGAAACAAATAGACACAATTACTTGATGGCTCCCCCATGAATATATCGGGGAGAACCAAACCCGGTGGAGGTCTGAGAACTCACCTGGGTAGGGTGCCGCGCGGCGTGGAGCCCACTGTCGATGTCAAAACCGGCGGATCTCGGGTAGGGGGTCCCGATCTGTGCGTCTTAGGCTGATGGTAACAGGAAGCAAGGGACACAATGTTTACCCAGGTTCGGGCCCTCTCGATGGAGGTAAAACCCTACTTCTTGTTTGATTAATATTGAAGATATGTGTAGTAGAAGAGTAGATCTACCATGAGATCGTAGAGGCTAAACCCTAAGAGCTAGCCTATGATGGTATGATTGTAATTGTGATCGGCCTTCTAAGGACCATGCTCTCTGGTTTATATAGACATCGGGGAGCTAGGGTTTACATGGAGTCGGTTACAAGGAAGGAAACATAATATCCAGATCGCCAAGCTTGTCTTCCACGCAAAGGAGAGTCCCGTCCGGACACGAGCCGAAGTCTTGAGTCTTGTATCTTGACGCTTCTATAGTCCGGACGATGTATACAGTCCGGCTGTCCGGATACCCCCTTATCCAGGACTCCCTCAGTAGCCCCTGAATCAGGCATCAATGATGATGAGTCCGGCGCGTAGTATTGTCTTCGGCATTGCAAGGCGGGTTCCTCCTCCGAATACTCCAAGATGGTTATCGAACACATAGACCGTGTCCGGATCTGCAAGATGATCTTCACATATCCTAGCATAAATCCGTTCTGCTAGCAATTTTTGCACGTCACGCCCTTGCATCGTGGCCTGGTCCAACACGAACCGGCGTCTCCTGCTCCACCTCGACTCGCGTTGCAAGGCGGTTTTATTGGCACGCCCTGCCAAAAGCAGAGATCGTGTCCCCTTAATACGGGCTCTTTTATCAATATGGGCATATGTGACCCCATGGCGACCGTTGGTATGATCCCGTGTATTTTAGATAAGCCTCAAGCATTCATATTGAGGACTCTTGGTATTCATCCCTTTTATAAAGCCGTGTATTTTAGATAAGCCTACGCCTTTTTACCACCTCTCCTGCTCTTCCTCACCCCTCGAGCTACGACACTCAAAACCTAAGCTCCAGCACCCCAGATCCTCCAGTATGTCTGGATCCGACGCAATAGGCCGGTGGGTGGCCTCCTCGATTCAGGAGGAGGATATCGCGAAGCTTAGGGAGGTCGGATACCTGACCGCCAATGTCGAGCATAGGCTTCCTGCTCTAGGGCAAATTATCCCCACGCCGGAGCCCAATGAGAGCGTCATGTTCATTCCTCACTTCCTCTGAGGCCTGGGCCTCACCCTCGACCCCTTTGTGAGGGGGCTCATGTTCTACTATGGGTTGGATTTTCACGATCTGGCTCCAGACGCCATCCTCCATATCTCGTCTTTCATTATTGTGTGCGAGGCTTTTCTCCATGTCAACCCACACTTCGGCTTATGGCTGAAGACCTTCAATGTGAAGCTGAAGATGATCGAGGGGCGACATGCGGAGTGCAGAGGCGCTATAATAAGCAGAAACACTGATGCACCATGGCTAGAGGGTTCTTTTCCGGAAGTATCCGACATATGGCAACGAAGATGGTTCTATGCCACTGCTCGCAGAGGCACAAAGTGGGTAGCTGCCCCCGAGTTCCGCTCAGGCCCTCCGTCACAGTTGGCGTCTTGGACCGATGCGGGACGGAATTATGGGCCTGCTGGCGATGTACCATAACTGCAGAATCGCATCCGGGAGCTTATTGGGAGGGACATAAATCTTGTCAGCATAATTCAGGTAATGCTAGTCCGACGGATGTTGTCGTGCAAACGTCGGCCTCTCCGGATGTGGGAGTTTAATCCGGAGGGTCCGCGGACTATTAAGCACTTCTTCGGCCTGACGCTCGAAGGGATGTGCAAGTTATTCTTCGGACCACATGTAAAGTGTCCGGACACCACCGAGGATGCGGGCCTAAGCTGCAATCGCCTAGATGCCCAAGTAAGTAACCTTAAAGCCAGGCACTTCATTTATATTTATCATTATTCTGAAAATCCTTCCGTGGCCAGGAATGGCTCAACAAGGCGGAGAGAATCAGGTGTCCAGCACCACTTCCTGAAGGTTCGCCTGGTCCCACTATTGCAAAGATGCTGGGCCGGGCACTCAGCAAAATCCCTTCAGGGAAAGGCGAAGGAAAGGGCAATGAAGCCGAACTTCACGTGCTACGCATCCCGACCGGGGAAATCGCTACCCATCCTATGGAGGATAGCAAGAAAGGGGAGGCCAAAGCCTCCTCCCCACGTTGGAAGAAGAGGGCCGCCTCCAAAGACTTGGAGGCGGAGACGCCCAAGCAAGGGAAGAAAACATCACCAGAGGGCTCTCCCGCGACGGGCACCCTCACCGCGTCATGCCCACCAACGGGCCAGCCCTCCACCGAGCTGTAAGTTATTCGTCAATTCGAAGGTGTAATGTTACTCCGAGATCCATAACCAAGACTTCGTATTTTGTAGTCCGGCGAGCAGCTCTTCTCAACAGAGTTCGTCTTCGGGGGACCTTCGTCCGAAGATGATGGAGAGTGAGACTCCTCCCAACTCTCCGCCTCATGAAGCAGGCGACACAGAGGTGTCGTCACGGAGGAGTCCGGATCTGCTGAAGCTGGAGGCGAACACGTCAGCCACCCTGAGCCCGGAGCGTTTGGTTCCCACATGGGGCGATGAGAAGGGTCCGACACAGTTCAGTGTCCGGCCGGACGTACTGACGGGCCGTCTGGAGCGAGCCGCACTCTCGGAGGAGCACCGCTCGTTAATGAACATGGTACTCACGAAGATTTCATCCGCCACCAGCGGTTTGAATGAGGTATGTAGTGAAAAATGCACAACTTTTTTGTTATGAAGCACGCGCTAGGTGTGCTCCCTATAGATAGCAGCCCCTAAGACTCTGGTTGCCCGCCATCGGCGACAAACGGGGGATCATATACTAATGGCTGCGCCGTACATGTGCGCAGGTATACAAGGATCCGGCAGCCGACCAGTATGTTGAAGTTGCCGAACTAAGGAGCCAGATCAAATCCATCGATGCCGATATCACGCTGGTGAATAAACGGCTTGAGGAGTCACATGGTATGTGCTCGGTTTTGCTTATTATTATGTATAGGAAAATGCAAAAGGGGCATAATATTAATGCCATGTGTTTGCACTGCAGATGGTGCTGCTGCCGTGGAGGCCCTAAGGGCAGAGCTTGCTCAGGCCAAGGAACAAGCTCGGGCTAGCAATGCGGCTGCCCTAAAGGCGTCCGAAGAGTTGAGAGCCGAACAGGCTGCTCATCACCGAAGCGACGAAAAGATGGCCAAAATGGCTGAAGAATTGAAAAATGCCGCCGACCAGTATGCGCTCCTGGAAAAGGAGAATATGGCTAGTTCGACCGAGCTGGACAAGGCACTGAATGCCGCCAAGGTGATGCGGACCGAGATCTGAGGTATGCGGGAAGAACTCCAACAGGCAGACAAAATCGTGGTTGGGGGCTCGTACCTACTGCGGACGAAGTTTTTGGATCCGAAGTATGCACCCCTGGCTGGGCGCTTAAGTCTGGCAGACATGTATGCGGACCTGACGAATAGTATAGCCGACATTGTCAAGTTCTTCGAGGATCAAGGTGATAAGGAAGTGGAGAAGCTTTTCTGGTCGCAATTCCATGCTCCCACTCGCCCGTTGCTGCTAGATGAGAAGGTGGCTGCTATGGCGGAGCTCCACAGGCTGTCCGGGCTTGCAATGCGGTCTGTAATAGATCATCTTTGGCCACAGGGGCCTAAGCCGGACAACTACTTTGGTTTGGTCCAGCAATTCCTTGGGGTCGTGTCTCGGATTGATGCCATGAGGAGGTCGGCGTGCATAGAGGGTGTGCGGATGGCTCTGGCCCGCGTTAAAGCCTATTGGACAGATATGGATCCCACTGTAATAGCGAGCCACGATCCGGCGGGAGGCCAATATCCGGCCAAGCACTACTTGGCGCAAGTCACGGAAGGTGCCTGCCTAGTAGAGGCGCAGTGCTTGAAGAATGTTTTATTCGAGTGATAAGTCGAATCATTGTAGAAAATGATGTTTTAGATTAATTATGAGGCTATGTTTATACTTTTGCCCGGAAGTATGATTGTACCCCCTTTGCGACCGTTCTTATATGTATAGTCCGAAAGATAGCAGTCGTTGGCTTCAGCCCCCACACAGACAATGCGAGGGTGTTCGCGAAAAAATATGCATAATCACACTGGATCCAACTTCTTGGTCCGTTAAGGAGGTGATCGCACGCCGATTTAGGCAACCGAACTATATAGCTGTAACACTTTCGCTTAGCCGTGGGAGTCTAATGGTGGGGCTACTTTGTAGCCCGTGGTACATTCGTGCGCATGCGAATACGGGTGCGTGTGTACATGGCCGGAAAACGGCCCTTCGTTAATGTAGAGGAGTCTTTAGGGATTACTGTGAGCTTTGAGTGGTTGATCAGTCTCTTGTTGTATCATGACAGTCAGTTTTCGGCTTTCTCTACTAAGGCGCTCATCCGGAATAACCAAGGCACAATCGCAGTAGTTCTCCTTTGGCCTACCTTAGCCGGATGATAATGGAAAGTAAGGCGGCAAACCCAGGAGCCGGGCAAACCCAACATTTGACCAAAGACATGATTCAGAGATGATGCATATACGGCCAAACTCGTGACGCCGAACACTCCCGAGGGTATTCGTTCTTTGTAAAAGAAAATAGGCTGACAAGAGCCTATTACAAGCCCTCGATTTCTACGTACGTGCAATTTAGTCTGCCGTGGACAAATGCCAATAACGGCAGTATCCTCTGTGGGTATAGAACCCATGGGATGGTTAAACAACAAGAGGTAGTAGAAAAGGTTTACACAAGGGTTTAATCTAAAAAGAAACCTGTTGAATGGGGCCCTTCTGCACGTCTGCGCCTTTGTCTCCGTTGTGCCGTATCCTGGAAGGGTATCACGTGAACGTTGTTTGTAAAAAAAAGAAAAACTCATAGGAGAGTGCAACGTAAGTATGTGATTAATAATAAAAGCGTAAGATGTTGGCCTGCCAATAAGGTCGAGCAAAGTTTGGGGTTGTATTAAATATATACAGCCCCTGGTTTCCATTATGGGATTACATGTTCGGTGCCTTGTTTGAATTTTATCCGGGCTACCGGACTCGTCTAACCGTGTCTATGGTCGTAATGACCAGTCATGTTTTCTGGTGTTGGAGGCCGCTTATAGTCTGGCCGCTAGGGTGTGGGGATCCCGACTCGCAAGTCGTGATCACCGAATGCACGTGTACAGTGATCCCAGAGATCAATGCTCACTGAACACACAGAAGCTGAATAACAAGAGTCTTACATCCATACATACCGTCTTACACAAATAGTGACCAACATGGTCAAGTCTTACATCGATAAAGCCTTAAGGGCTGAACATCAAATGAAACATAGCAGCGGAAAACGTCGTCGATAAGTAGAACCCATGCCATCTGCCTTAACCCTACAGGCATTCTGACTGGGAAAACGCCCTAGTTCGCATGATCGCCTCCAAAGAACTCTTCTCCGAACTCCGGTTCTTCCATGCCTGGTTAATTAAATAACCAGTGGCAAGCCAATGAGTACTTTGAATGTACTCGCAAGCAACCCATGATTTGGTTCAAGGTACAGTAATGCATAACATAGGTAAAGTTTTGCATAAAGCTAGTTTTGAGTGCAGGACATGTTCAACATCCTATAAAGCATGCATCAAGAGAATTCAAGTAACCATAAGATCTGGTCACAGATATCAACATAAATAGAAAGGGGCACCAACCCATTTATCATAAACAGAGAGGGCACCAACCCATCTCAATCGTGTCAAGTCCTCTGACTTGATCCAAGACAACACCATCATCTCACACACACCGGGTTTGAAAACAAGTGGACGTAGCCCAAGAGCGGTTACCCAACTGTCCTTGACCGTGGACACGGCTATTCGAATAGTTTTACACTCTGCAGAGGTTGCACACTTTACCCACTAGATCCGGGGAACTTCCGTGTCATCCACGACCCGCGGTACCTCAAGTACCCGGGGTAAGCACCCGATCACTACCTTTCCCTAGACGACACTAACATGGAGTCCACTCGATTGGTAGTAACCCCCGTGCCGAACATTTCACATCATAAAGTTGTGGAGCCTCGCTCCCATTTTCATCACATACCACAAGCACGGGGTACCAACGGTGTGTCCGGTGCCCTGTGAAAACAGTCATGGCCGCCCTACCTGGCACGACCCCGTCCCAAGAGAGAGCACCAACTCTCCCCCGTCACTAGTAATGCGGGCCCCAAGCTAGTATCGGTCTAGGTACTCAATAATGCCCTTTCCCATATAAGGGTAGAGTGGTCGCGCATGTAAGGTTGGAATAACGGTCGCAACTCCGACCAATCCGTTTTGAAAACAACACACACCTTCCTTGGCACACCACTTCGTCATCAAGTGGTCACCCTTCTCATCATCTCCCTCGGGCATAGGTGGCACCCGACGGGGTTTTCGAAAAGACGTTTGAAATCACATTGCCTCCTTCACCATGCACAAACCCACCCCATTTGCGTAGCATCTACATTTGCATCCTATCTACTCCCATCGGCATAACCCTCATAAGAAGGTAGGGCCATGCACACTGCAAGTATCAACGAGGAAGTAATCGTGGTAACCAACCCACGTGGTTCACCATCTCATCATGATTCCGATGCATCGATAATAAAGAGCTAAAAATGACATGCATATAAAGGGGTATCATAGTCATGGTCAAAGGGCTGCTTGCCTTGGTTGGCTTGATCTTCAAAGTCTTCAGGCTCTGCTCCTCCTTCTTCCTCAGCTACCTCGTCAAACACGGGATCTAACGTCGCAAGAAAACAACGGGAAAATAAGACAATGATAAAAACAGAAAAGTCAAAGTGCTCACAAAAATGTCAACTTATTTTTGTAAAATACTAAGAGGAAGGCTAGGAAGGGGACAACTTTTGGTTTTGGTTTTGGAGCAGCAAAATAGGAGTTATGGATTTTCAAAGGCCTATTTAAATGCTAAAAACCACATTTAAATATTTACAGAGAAGAAAAGGTGGTTGGATTTGAGTGAAAGTTGCACCATTAAATAGGTTGCAATATTCTAGGAATTTAGAAATTGGAATCAATGCATTTGGATTAATATTCTGCCCTGTGGAATATTTGGAAATAATACAGAAAAGGAAAAAGAAAAACGGCGCTGTGCCACTGGGCCAGAGAGGCCACAGCAGCAGCAGGCCCAGGGGGGGAAACCCAGCCCACGCGGCCGCCACGTCGAAGGCGTAAAGGCTGAATACGCCTTCGGCCGACGGCGGATCGGTGCGCGCGCGCGCGCACGTTTTAAACCTGACGGGTGGATCCCACCCGTCAGGGCGTGTGGCTGACGGGCCGGCCCCACGGCGGCCGTCGTCTACCTCTGGCCAGAGGCGACGGCGAGCTCGCCGGCGGCGGTACAGGGCACGGGAAGGGATGCGGAGACTACCGTCGGACTCAGGGGCGAGTCGCGGTTCTGGTGGTGGTGGAGACGGTCGCCGGAGTGGCCTGCTTCGCCGGCGACGAGGTCCCGCGGCGGAGGCGCTTCGGCGTCAGTGGCTCCGGCCGGTTCCGGCTGCAAAACAAGGGGAAACGAGGGGGGAAAGAATCAGTGGCGCCTCGCGGTTCCAGATCGAGAGAGAGCTGGGGCGGAGAAGGCCTGTACCGCGCGGACGCCGACGAGCCGAGGCGGCGGAGCTCGAGCTCGATCTCGAGCTCGGGTGGTTCTGGAGAGGAAGGAGTGGTGTGGGAGGCCGATTGGGTGTGTGGAGGGGCGACAGGGAGGAAGAGAGAGGCTCGGGGGCACCTTATATAGGCTGGCCGCGGTTCACCGTAGGCGTGGCCTACGGGCGCCCGCGGGATCGGCTCTGGAGACCGTGGGAGAGGAGTTGGAGCTGTCCACGGCGCTCGTGGGGATGGAGTAGGGAGCCAGTGAGAAGGAGAGAGAGCGGGGGAGGGTTCTGGCGCCCGCGCGTGTGAGGCCGGCCATTGGCCGAGCCGGGCGGCGTCGGGCACGCGCTGCAGGAGGGGAGAGAGAGGGAGAGACAATGGGGACGGCACGGCGGCGTGTCGCAGACGTCGAGACACATCAACTGGCGCGATGGGAAGGCACGAGGCGGTCGGGAGGCGCGGTGTCAACGGTCGGCGCTCTGGCAGGCGCTCCAGAGCGCGACTTTGGCCGGCATCCGCGGGTTTTCCGCGTCGCGCGCGCGTCCTTTTCTGTCTGGAGGCTACAGTGGAAGGGGGCAAAACCTGGAAAGAGCCTGGGATGCTCTGGGGTGCAGAGGGGAGAGAGAGAGGCTGGGAGAGAGAAGGGAAGCTGTTGTCCAGAGAGGACAAACGTGATTCCCTCCTTCCTCCACATTGCTTCCTCGGGTAGAAAAGTGTCTAAGTGACAGAGGGGAGTGAGGAGGGGTTGTGGCAAAAAGATGAACTCAAGGAGATTAGTGAAAGTGGCAAAAATAGGCTTTTTAGTATTTTGCCAGAAGGTGTTTGATGGAGTTTTGGGTAAGCTAATGACTCCCACTGGCCAAGATACTCCAAGGGGTGAAATGTCACATATATTTAGGGCCTTCCACCCATTTTGAGCTTATTTGAACAAAGTTGCCAATGCAACTTTTGCAAACCCTAGAAATGGGCAGAAATGGATTTGTGTAGATCCAGTGGAGTAAATCATTTCTCCTTGATGTACCACTTGGTGTGGTGGCCTTATTTGGTCACATGGTCAGGCTCACCAAAGTTGGGGTCTTGGAGAAAAAGTTGGTAGTGCAAAGTAGTTCAAACTTGATTCTGGTCAGAGAGGGTTTTGAGGCACTTTGACCAAGACTTCCTCTTCTCCAACCTGTGCCATTTGGTCCAGATGCATCATTAGACCAATGAAGCATGTCCACCAAGTTTGAGAACATTTGGACATACTTGGCATTGTAAAGTTGACCAAACTTCAGAATGGACAGAGATAGTTTTGAGGGGTTTTGATGGTGTTATCATGTTCTCCAAGTCCTGAGGCTTGGCAAGATCATCTAATATGTCATATGTGACATGATAGAATTTTCCTGGAATTTTTGGAGAATATTTCCTTTGTAAATATTTCAAAATCTTGAAATATCCAGGAAGGGTTTTAGAGGGATTTGACCAATATTTTGAACATGACCAGGTGTTGAAACTCTTATATATGGACAATATATGTCCTATGAGTTTCCATAAATTTTGTCAAATATTTTTAAAACAATAAAATAATTTTTCCCTATTAAAGACCATTTCTGGCCTTAAGAAAAAGCCTTTAAATAAAATAGTAAAACAATTTTTAAAATTATAGGTTTGTGGTTCCTGGGCATCCTATATCTAATAGGAGTCAAATATATTTTTGGAATGATTTTCACTGCCCTTAATCAAGTACTTGCAGTGCAAACCTCAATTCAGGGGTTTTTGGAAAACTAATTTTAGAAAATACTTTCTGGCCAAATTATTTTTGTAAGAAAATTCTATATAGCACTATTCACCTGGCATGGTCATTGGTCAGGAGCTTGGGGTAAGGAGATGGAATTTAGAGGGTAGAGTAGTTGACTTCAAGAAGCACTTGAAAGAAACACAGAGAGGAAACCAACTCCAAATAAAAGCCAAATAATGCAAAAAAAAAGTTTTTGTTGGTCCAAACTTTCATGCTTTAATAATGAAAATGAAATGTTACAAAATGCAGGGTGTGACAGACCTACCCCCCTTACAAGAATCTCGTCCCCGAGATTCCTAAACTAGGCTTAAAAGAGATACGGAAATTCGGATCTAAGGTAGTCTTCACGCTCCCAAGTTGCTTCTGCTTCAGTGTGGTTGCTCCATTGGACCTTGAAGTACTTGATGGTGCGGCTTCGAGTGCGTCGTTCAGCCTCATCCAGAATGCAGATGGGCCGCTCACGATAAGTCAAATCAGGTTGAAGATCAATGGCTTGATGATTGACGTCCTTGTAGAGGTCGGGCTTGTCTGGAACTTGGAGACACTTCCGGAGTTGTGACACGTGGAACACGTTGTGCACATCAGAAAGTTCAGGTGGAAGTTCCAACTGGTAAGCCACTTCTCCTCGTCGCTCAGTGATCTTGAAGGGCCCAATGTATCTCGGAGCGAGCTTTCCCCTGACATGAAAGCGCTGGGCTCCTTTGAGAGGGGTGACCCGGAGATAGACATGGTCTCCAACTCGGAAGTTTATGTCTCTGCGACGTGAGTCCGCATAGCTCTTCTGCCTTGACTTGGCAGACTTCAGACGCTCTCTGACAAGCTGGACTTGCTCTTCTGCTTCACGAAGGATATCAGGCCCAAAGACAAGTCCTTCTCCGGTCTCCGACCAGTTGAGAGGTGTACGGCACTTCCGCCCGTATAACACTTCAAATGGTGCCATCTGAAGGCTGGCCTGATAACTGTTGTTGTAAGAGAACTCGGCGAAAGGGAGGCAATCTTCCCACTTAGCTCCATAAGCTAAGACACAGGCTCGGAGCATGTCTTCGAGTATTTGATTCACTCGCTCGGTCTGACCTCCGGTCTGTGGGTGGAAAGCAGTGCTGAAGGACAACTTGGTCCCCATAGCCTCCTGGAATTTCTTCCAAAACCTTGAGGTGAACTGGGTTCCTCGATCTGACACAATCTCCTTGGGAACACCATGAAGGCTCATGATTCGGTTGATGTAGAGACTGGCTAACTGGTTCCCCTTGTAGGTCGTCTTGACAGGAATGAAGTGGGCCACCTTGGTCAAATGGTCAACGATGACCCATATTGAGTCATGTCCCTTGCTTGACCTGGGTAAACCGGTGATGAAGTCCATCCCGACTCTGTCCCACTTCCATTCAGGCACCTTAAGGGGTTGCAACAATCCAGCGGGTCGCTGATGCTCAGCTTTGACTCTCTGGCATACGTCGCATTTTGCAACATAGGTGGCAATCTCCCTTTTCATCCCGTGCCACCAAAATCTTTCCTTCAGGTCTTGATACATCTTGGTGCCTCCAGGGTGGATGGAATATGGGCTGTCATGAGCTTCTTGCAAGATCAGGTTCTTGAGCTCAACCTTGTTGGGCACGCAGATGCGATTCCCAAACCACACAATTCCTTCCTCATCTTCTGAGAATCCTGAGGCTTTGCCTGCCTTGATCTTCCTCTTGATGCCTTCAATACTCTCATGCCCCTTCTGAGCTTTCTTGATGTCATCCATCAAGGTAGGCTTAACTTCGAGGCTGGCCAAGAATCCTGGTGCAACCAGTTCCAACCCGAAGCTTTCAAGTTCTTCATACAAGGCGGGTAGCTTGTGCTTTAGCATAGCATTCAAGGAGCAAGCCTTCCTGCTCAACGCGTCTGCTACCACATTAGCCTTTCCAGGGTGGTATTGAACACTGAGGTCATAATCCTTTATCAACTCCAGCCATCTTCTCTGCCTCATGTTCAATTCCCTCTGAGTGAAAATATACTTCAGACTTTTGTGATCCGTGTATACCTCACATCGCTTCCCCAAGAGGTAATGTCGCCAAGTCTTCAGGGCATGAACCACTGCTGCTAGCTCAAGGTCATGAGTAGCGTAGTTCTCTTCGTGAGGTCGTAGCTGCCTTGAAAGGTAGGCCACGACTCTGCCTTCTTGCATCAGAACACCTCCCAGTCCGATTCTTGACGCATCACAATATATCACAAACTCCTTGTGTATATCTGGTGTGGCCAGAACTGGAGTGGTGGTTAGCCTCTTCTTCAGCTCCTGGAAGCTTTCTTCGCACTTCGGCGTCCATTCGAACTTCTTGTCCTTCTTCAAGAGCTGAGTCATGGGTCGGGCAATGCTTGAGAATCCTTCAACGAACTTGCGGTAATATCCCGCGAGTCTGAGGAAGCTTCTGACTTCCTTCACATTGCTCGGGGATTGCCATTCAGTCACGGCTTCTATCTTGGCAGGGTCGACTGACAATCCCTCTCCTGTTAGAACATGTCCCAGAAATCCAACTTCACGCAGCCAGAATTCACACTTGCTGAACTTGGCATACAGTTGGTGCTCTCGAAGCTTGTCTAGGACCATCCTCAAGTGTTGCTCGTGCTCTTCTTCCGACTTCGAGAAGACAAGAATGTCATCAATGAAGACGACGACGAACTTGTCCAAATATTCCATGAAGACCTTATTCATGAGATACATGAAGTAAGCTGGGGCATTGGTCAACCCAAAGGACATGACCGTGCATTCATACAGGCCATATCTGGTTACGAATGCCGTCTTCGGAATATCTTGGGGTCTGATCTTCAGTTGGTAGTACCCAGATCTGAGGTCGATCTTGGAGAACACCTTGGCCCCATTGAGTTGATCAAACAGATCTTCAATCTTGGGAAGTGGGTACTTGTTCTTGATTGTAACCTCGTTGAGGGAGCGGTAGTCAATGCATAAGCGGATGGTACCGTCCTTCTTTGCCACAAACAGAACAGGTGATCCCCAAGGGGAGGCACTAGGGCGGATAAATCCCTTCCTCAACTGCTCTTCCAACTGCTTCTTCAATTCTGCTAACTCCTCCGATCCCATTCTATAAGGCTTCTTATAGATGGGTCCCGCTCCGGGTATGAGCTCGATGATGAACTCAATGTCCCGATCAGGAGGCATTCCTGGTAGCTCATCAGGAAAAACATCGGGATACTCGCGTACTACCGACACTTGCTCCAATCCAACTTCAGTCAGACAGTTGACTTGGTTGGCTTGAGCAGAGGAGGGATTGGAGGCAAACTTAACTTCGACTCCTCGGCCATTGGTCATAGTGACCGTCCGGTTGGCGCAATCAATCAAGCCTTGGTGCTTGCTGAGCCAATCCATTCCCAAGATCACATCCAAGCCTTGTGATTTTAGGATGATAAGGTCTGCTAGGAAGTCTACCCCGTTAATGGTAATCCCGACTCCTTTACATCCTATCTTGGCTCTCATCTCTGCTCCGGGGGTTTGTACCACCATAGGGTTATTCAGGGGTGTAGGGGTCATGCCACTTTTTAATGCAAAACTTTGGGTGACAAAAGAATGCGTGGCTCCAGAATCAAACAAAACTGTTGCGGGTGCTGAATTGACAAGGAACGTACCCAGCACGACGTCCGGGTCTTCCTGGGCTTCTTCCGCGGTGACATGATTCACACGACCCCTGCCATTGTTGGGCAAGTTGCGGGGAGCTTGGTTCCTTGGTGGCATTCCACGGCCTTGTCCCGGGTTCTGCGCATTGGGGCGTGGGGCGTCAGGCTTCTTGTTGGGGCAATTCTTGGAGTAATGCCCTGGCTGTCCACATCCGGAACAAGTGACTTGATTGGGGACGACGCCCTTGCCAGCATTGTTATTGGGGTTGTTGTAAGCTGGCCTGGGGTTGGCATACTGCTGAGGTGGATAGTTGGTGCGAGGTGCAGGAGCTCTTGGCTGCTGATAGGTTGGCTTGACCGGGGCTGGCTGCCACGGGCGAGGCTTCTAGTTGCTGGAGCTACCCTTGCTGATCATCTTGCGCTTACGAGTGTCATCCAAGGCACGTCGCTTGTCCTCAAGCATGAGTGCCTTGTTCACCAGATCAGGAAAGGTTGGGCAGTCACACACAACAAGCGAGTACTGCAGAGTCTGGTTAAGGCCTTCCATGAAGCGCTCCCTTTTGGCAGCATCAGTGCTGACATCCTCAGGGGCATACCTTGAGAGAACACTGAACTTCTGCATGTACTCCTTGACAGTGCTACTACCTTGCTTCAGGGCTCGGAACTCACGCTTCTTGATGGCCATGATTACAGAAGGGATGTGGGCCTTGCGGAATTCCGTCTTGAAGGTGTCCCAAGTGATGTCTTGCTCAACATGCATAGCCTTGAATCCATCCCACCAAGCTCTGGCAGTCCCCCCGAGACAGTGGGCAGCATACGCCACTTTATCACGGTCCTCAGTGCATCCGACTAGTGCCAGCAGATCCTCAATGGTGCGGACCCAGTCGTCTGCATCCAGGGGTTCAGCAGTCTCGATGAAAGTGGGTGGTGCATGCTTCTTGAATTCCACCAGTGTGGAACGTCCATGGCCGTGCCCCGCCGGCTGACGGTTGACAGCCTGAGCAATCATCTGGAGGGCTGCAGTGTTGGCTTGGCGCTCCTCTCGAAAGGCTTGGAGAAGCTGAGCCATATCCATGCTTGGAGGAGGTGGTGGTGGTGGAGTCTGTCCTTGGGCTTGGTCCTGGCTGGCTCCGGCCTCAGCAGAACCTCCGGCTTCTTGCGGCTGGGTAGAGGTACCAGTACGTGTTACAACAGGCATCCTGTTGGAGCGGTCAAGGTCTCATGATTGGGAACAACAATGAGGGAAAGCAGTATAGATGGAATGCCTAGTAAGGGGGTGGTGTGACACAATTTAAGTTAAACAAAGGCCAGAAGGGCCAAACTCATGCATTAAAACCAAATGAGGAATGTAGTCGTTTACAAGTTCCCGAAGGGAAAGTACGACTTCATGAAAGCAAGCTGAACGCAAACGCAACATAACATGGTTTCACAAGAACCAATACAAGGACTCGACTTCGCAAAAGGGGTACACGACCTTTCCTACCATAGGCTACGAGCTAGCCTATCCTAGTCCTGAACGGAGTCTAAGTGGTGGAATGCTCGGTCGGGTATTCTGGCTCCTCTGGATCTTCCTCCTCATCTTCATCTGTCTTGGTCTCCTCATCGCTCGAGGAAGCGGGGGAGTGAAGGAGCAGAACACGGCGCTGCTTTGCTGGTGGCGTCTTGAAGAGGTTGCGGTACTCCTTTGCCATCATACGGCGTGGCTGAGGTGGTCCCTCGGCATGTGCGACCTGTGGGGGTCGTCCGCCTCGATACGCTACTGCGGGCTGTCCAGGGGGTGCTCCATCCTTCTTGATCCTGTCTGCCTTCATCTGAACTATGCGGAGGAGCTCCTTGGTCTCGCGGAGTTCCTTTCGAAGCTCCGTCGACTCCGAGGCCAGGTGTTGTGCCAGACTATCGGCACACAAGCTGAAGTAGGTCTGGAAGCGGAGAGAAAGTCCCTTGTCCAAGGGTGGTGCTGGTGCGCTGCTCTCGTCATCACCTTCCTTACGATAAGGCAGGTAACGAGTGGCTGGCTCTCTCGCCATCTCTGGCAGGAGATCCCGGAGGCGAGTCAGCGCCTTGAGGGCAGCAGTCTCCACGGCGAGGAGCAGTGTCGCCATCTGGGGTCCCTCAAAGAACCAGCTCGTCGGGGCGTCATTCGCCCTCACGACTACCTCCACGTGATACTCCCTCTTGGTGCTGTCGACCCAGTGCTCGTGGTAGGAGAAGGTGGGGACTCGAGTGAACTGGCACTTCCTGAGGCTATCCTCAAGAAGCACAGGAAACCCAGTGGTCAGGAAGTCCTCGGGTACGGCGGCCATCTACAAAAAGTGGAAGGGAAAGGGTCAATAAAGGAATGTGACCTATGTTTGGGATACTAACATAAACATAGGTATATGGGTAACCTGGTGGATAGTCTCGCTCTAACTAACATCCATGCTAACTAAGGCTTCCTACAGTCAGGATGGCTCTGATACCAGCTCTGTGGGGATCCCGACTCGCAAGTCGTGATCACCGAATGCACGTGTACAGTGATCCCAGAGATCAATGCTCACTGAACACACAGAAGCTGAATAACAAGATTCTTACATCCATACATACCGTCTTACACAAATAGTGACCAACATGGTCAAGTCTTACATCGATAAAGCCTTAAGGGCTGAACATCAAATGAAACATAGCAGCGGAAAACGTCGTCGATAAGTAGAACCCATGCCATCTGCCTTAACCCTACAGGCATTCTGACTGGGAAAACGCCCTAGTTCGCATGATCGCCTCCAAAGAACTCTTCTCCGAACTCCGGTTCTTCCATGCCTGGTTAATTAAATAACCAGTGGCAAGCCAATGAGTACTTTGAATGTACTCGCAAGCAACCCATGATTTGGTTCAAGGTACAGTAATGCATAACATAGGTAAAGTTTTGCATAAAGCTAGTTTTGAGTGCAGGACATGTTCAACATCCTATAAAGCATGCATCAAGAGAATTCAAGTAACCATAAGATCTAGTCACAGATATCAACATAAATAGAAAGGGGCACCAACCCATTTATCATAAACAGAGAGGGCACCAACCCATCTCAATCGTGTCAAGTCCTCTGACTTGATCCAAGACAACACCATCATCTCACACACACCGGGTTTGAAAACAAGTGGACGTAGCCCAAGAGCGGTTACCCAACTGTCCTTGACCGTGGACACGGCTATTCGAATAGTTTTACACTCTGCAGAGGTTGCACACTTTACCCACTAGATCCGGGGAACTTCCGTGTCATCCACGACCCGCGGTACCTCAAGTACCCGGGGTAAGCACCCGATCACTACCTTTCCCTAGACGATACTAACATGGAGTCCACTCGATTGGTAGTAACCCCCGTGCCGAACATTTCACATCATAAAGTTGTGGAGCCTCGCTCCCATTTTCATCACATACCACAAGCACGGGGTACCAACGGTGTGTTCGGTGCCCTGTGAAAACAGTCATGGCCGCCCTACCTGGCACGACCCCGTCCCAAGAGAGAGCACCAACTCTCCCCCGTCACTAGTAATGCGGGCTCCAAGCTAGTATCGGTCTAGGTACTCAATAATGCCCTTTCCCATATAAGGGTAGAGTGGTCGCGCATGTAAGGTTGGAATAACGGTCGCAACTCCGACCAATCCGTTTTGAAAACAACACACACCTTCCTTGGCACACCACTTCGTCATCAAGTGGTCACCCATCTCATCATCTCCCTCGGGCATAGGTGGCACCCGACGGGGTTTTCGAAAAGACTTTTGAAATCACATTGCCTCCTTCACCATGCACAAACCCACCCCATTTGCGTAGCATCTACATTTGCATCCTATCTACTCCCACCGGCATAACCCTCATAAGAAGGTAGGGCCATGCACACTGCAAGTATCAACGAGGAAGTAATCGTGGTAACCAACGCACGTGGTTCACCATCTCATCATGATTCCGATGCATCGATAATAAAGAGCTAAAAATGACATGCATATAAAGGGGTATCATAGTCATGGTCAAAGGGCTGCTTGCCTTGGTTGGCTTGATCTTCAAAGTCTTCAGGCTCTGCTCCTCCTTCTTCCTCAGCTACCTCGTCAAACACGGGATCTAACGTCGCAAGAAAACAACGGGAAAATAAGACAATGATAAAAACAGAAAAGTCAAAGTGCTCACAAAAATGTCAACTTATTTTTGTAAAATACTAAGAGGAAGGCTAGGAAGGGGACAACTTTTGGTTTTGGTTTTGGAGCAGCAAAATAGGAGTTATGGATTTTCAAAGGCCTATTTAAATGCTAAAAACCACATTTAAATATTTACAGAGAAGAAAAGGTGGTTGGATTTGAGTGAAAGTTGCACCATTAAATAGGTTGCAATATTCTAGGAATTTAGAAATTGGAATCAATGCATTTGGATTAATATTCTGCCCTGTGGAATATTTGGAAATAATACAGAAAAGGAAAAAGAAAAACGGCGCTGTGCCACTGGGCCAGAGAGGCCACAGCAGCAGCAGGCCCGGGGGGGGAAACCCAGCCCACGCGGCCGCCACGTCGAAGGCGTAAAGGCTGAATACGCCTTCGGCCGACGGCGGATCGGTGCGCGCGCGCGCGCACGTTTTAAACCTGACGGGTGGATCCCACCCGTCAGGGCGTGTGGCTGACGGGCCGGCCCCACGGCGGCCGTCGTCTACCTCCGGCCAGAGGCGACGGCGAGCTCGCCGGCGGCGGTACATGGCACGGGAAGGGATGCGGAGACTACCGTCGGACTCAGGGGCGAGTCGCGGTTCTGGTGGTGGTGGAGACGGTCGCCGGAGTAGCCTGCTTCGCCGGCGACGAGGTCCCGCGGCGGAGGCGCTTCGGCGTCAGTGGCTCCGGCCGGTTCCGGCTGCAAAACAAGGGGAAACGAGGGGGGAAAGAATCAGTGGCGCCTCGCGGTTCCAGATCGAGAGAGAGCTGGGGCGGAGAAGGCCTGTACCGCGCGGACGCCGACGAGCCGAGGCGGCGGAGCTCGTGCTCGATCTCGAGCTCGGGTGGTTCTGGAGAGGAAGGAGTGGTGTGGGAGGCCGATTGGGTGTGTGGAGGGGCGACAGGGAGGAAGAGAGAGGCTCGGGGGCACCTTATATAGGCTGGCCGCGGTTCACCGTAGTCGTGGCCTACGGGCGCCCGCGGGATCGGCTCTGGAGACCGTGGGAGAGGAGTTGGAGCTGTCCACGGCGCTCGTGGGGATGGAGTAGGGCGCCAGTGAGAAGGAGAGAGAGCGGGGGAGGGTTCTGGCGCCCGCGCGTGTGAGGCCGGCCATTGGCCGAGCCGGGCGGCGTTGGGCACGCGCTGCAGGAGGGGAGAGAGAGGGAGAGACAATGGGGACGGCACGGCGGCGTGTCGCAGACGTCGAGACACATCAACTGGCGCGATGGGAAGGCACGAGGCGGTCGGGAGGCGCGGTGTCAACGGTCGGCGCTCTGGCAGGCGCTCCAGAGCGCGACTTTGGCCGACATCCGCGGGTTTTCCGCGTCGCGCGCGCGTCCTTTTCTGTCTGGAGGCTACAGTGGAAGGGGGCAAAACCTGGAAAGAGCCTCGGATGCTCTGGGGTGCAGAGGGGAGAGAGAGAGGCTGGGAGAGAGAAGGGAAGCTGTTGTCCAGAGAGAACAAACGTGATTCCCTCCTTCCTCCACATTGCTTCCTCGGGTAGAAAAGTGTCTAAGTGACAGAGGGGAGTGAGGAGGGGTTGTGACAAAAAGATGAACTCAAGGAGATTAGTGAAAGTGGCAAAAATAGGCCTTTTAGTATTCTGCCAGAAGGTGTTTGATGGAGTTTTGGGTAAGCTAATGACTCCCACTGGCCAAGATACTCCAAGGGGTGAAATGTCACATATATTTAGGGCCTTCCACCCATTTTGAGCTTATTTGAACAAAGTTGCCAATGCAACTTTTGCAAACCCAAGAAATGGGCAGAAATGGATTTGTGTAGATCCAGTGGAGTAAATCATTTCTCCTTGATGTACCACTTGGTGTGGTGGCCTTATTTGGTCACATGGTCAGGCTCACCAAAGTTGGGGTCTTGGAGAAAAAGTTGGTAGTGCAAAGTAGTTCAAACTTGATTCTGGTCAGAGAGGGTTTTGAGGCACTTTGACCAAGACTTCCTCTTCTCCAACCTGTGCCATTTGGTCCAGATGCATCATTAGACCAATGAAGCATGTCCACCAAGTTTGAGAACATTTGGACATACTTGGCATTGTAAAGTTGACCAAACTTCAGAATGGACAGAGATAGTTTTGAGGGGTTTTGATGGTGTTATCATGTTCTCCAAGTCCTGAGGCTTGGCAAGATCATCTAATATGTCATATGTGACATGATAGAATTTTCCTGGAATTTTTGGAGAATATTTCCTTTGTAAATATTTCAAAAGCTTGAAATATCCAGGAAGGGTTTTAGAGGGATTTGACCAATATTTTGAAAATGACCAGGTGTTGAAACTCTTATATATGGACAATATATGTCCTATGAGTTTCCATAAATTTTGTCAAATATTTTTAAAACAATAAAATAATTTTTCCCTATTAAAGACCATTTCTGGCCTTAAGAAAAAGCCTTTAAATAAAATAGTAAAACAATTTTTAAAATTATAGGTTTGTGGTTCCTGGGCATCCTATATCTAATAGGAGTCAAATATATTTTTGGAATGATTTTTACTGCCCTTAATCAAGTACTTGCAGTGCAAACCTCAATTCAGGGGTTTTTGGAAAACTAATTTTAGAAAATACTTTCTGGCCAAATTATTTTTGTAAGAAAATTCTATATAGCACTATTCACCTGGCATGGTCATTGGTCAGGAGCTTGGGGTAAGGAGATGGAATTTAGAGGGTAGAGTAGTTGACTTCAAGAAGCACTTGAAAGAAACACAGAGAGGAAACCAACTCCAAATAAAAGCCAAATAATGCAAAAAAAAGTTTTTGTTGGTCCAAACTTTCATGCTTTAATAATGAAAATTAAATGTTACAAAATGCAGGGTGTGACATAGGGTCATCGCATGTTCCTCCGCGTGTGAGGAGCGCTCCATTATTCCGCTAACGGTGATGACGCCACGGGGGCCGGGCATCTTGAGTGTAAGGTAACCATAGTGCGGCAATTCATTGAAACGGGCAAAGGCCGGTCTTCCAAGCAATGCGTGATAGCCTCTTTGGAAGGGTGCGATGGTGAAGAGCAGTTCTTCACTTCTGGAGTTACCTGGGGAGCCGAATGTTACTTCCAGCATGACGGAGCCCCTGCCGTAGGCTTCAACGCCTGGAATCACCCATTCAAAGGTGGTGTTGCTTTGTCTAATTCTGGATGGGTTTATCCCCATTATACGGACAGTGTCCTCGTATATTAAATTGAGAGTACTGCCGCCGTCCATGAGGACACGGGTGAGACGGTATTCGTCGATTATTGGGTCGAGCACCAAGGCTTGTGATCCTCCGCGCCGAACACTGGTTCGGACGTCCATGGGATTGAAAGTGATCAGATGAGACATCCAGTAATGAGATGTATGTACGGTGGGCTCTACATGATGCGTGTCTATGGGTGCGCGTTCCTGCCTTCTCGTGCATGTGTGAGTCGCGTGGATCATGTTTACTGCTTTAACCTCTGGCGGGAATTTTTTCTGTCCCCCAGTGTTCGGCTGGCGAGGTTCGTCCTTGTCTTCACTTGGTGTTTCCCTCCCTTTGTGCTCGGCATTTAATTTGCCGGCCTGCTTGAAAACCCAACACTCTCTATGGGTGTGGTTCGCAGGTTTCTCCGGGGTGCCATGAATTTGGCATAGTCTGTCCAGGACTCTATTCAGACCGGACGGTCCCTCTTTACTGCCTTTGAATGGCTTCTTTTGCTGATCAGGTCAAGAGCCCCTGAATCCAGCGTTGACCGTCGTGTTATCCGGGCTCTCTTCCTTGTTTTGGCGTTTGTTTTTATTACGCCGTGGCTTCCCGTTGCCATCCCTTATTTTGGATGTGCTGGGTCGCTGGTGCCTTTACGGGCCATCCAGCTATCTTCACCCGCACAAAAGTGGGTCATAAGGAATGTTAAGGCTGCCATTGTCCTTGGCTTTTCTTGGCCGAGGTGTCGGGCGAGCCATTCGTCACGGATGCTGTGTTTGAAAGCCGCTAAGGCTTCGGCATCCGGACAATCGACAATTTGATTCTTGTTAGTGAGGAATATGTTCCAAAGCTTGTGGGAGGACTCTCCAGGCTGTTGGATTATGTGACTTAGATCGTCTGCATCCGGAGGCCGAACATAAGTCCCTTGAAAATTGGCCCTGAAAGCGTCTTCGAGTTCCTCCCAATTCCCAATTGAGTTTTCGGGGAGGCCTTTCAACCAGTGTCGAGCTGGTCCCTTCAGCTTTAGGGGAAGGTATTTGATGGCGTGGAGGTCATCCCCACGAGCCATGTGAATGCAGGATAAAATCCTCGATCCATACACCTGGGTCTGTCGTGCCGTCGTATGCTTCTATGTTCACAGGTTTGAAACCTTGTGGGAATTCATGATCCAGTACTTCTTTGGTGAAGCACAGGGGGTGAGCAGACCCTTTGTATCTGGACGCACTGTGGCATGTAGTCGGCTGTTGTTGTGTCCAGAGTTTATTCCGAACTGGCATCTGGTTTGTATGAGCGTTTGGGTGACCATAGTCCTTCGCCGGGGTGTGTCTTCTAGATCCATAGATGGACCTGGCTGCACCGGCCTTCTTATCCAGATGCTCACATAGATCGTGCGCAGTGTCCGCAGCCACTCTGTTATGGTTGTGAAGCGGTACGTCTGGTTTCTTTGTCGATTTTTATTTTGGTGGAACGGCCGCGTCGTCGAATTCTGGCAGTAGTTTGCGCTTCGGATAGCTTTTCGTATGGCGGTCATCACCATATCTTTCTTCAGTGTCTAGCACCTTATTCCATCTGTGACTTAGCTTTTCTTGTGCAGCCTTGAGCCGTTGCTTCTGCTTTTTTAGACATCTTGTGGTGTCCATAAGCTTTCTGTGGAGGTTGTCTCGTTCCACTTGTTCCTTTGGGATGATGAATGCATCGTCGTCCGGACTGTCTTCCTGTTCTGGGGCGGCTTCATGAGCTCGTCCCTCCGGATCATTGTGATCGAGTATTTGCTCCGAACTTGATTTGGCGTGACCTGGCTCATCCTGCTCCATCACTGGGTCCATGTGGTCGTTGTTGCTTTTGGAGTTTGTTGGTATATCGACCCTTCTTGCGCTCTTGTCGCTAATTTTGCCATTGCTGGACTTGGAGCGGCGTCTGCGCCGCCTTTTTGGCTTTTGCCCGGGTGTTTTATCTTCCGGATTATTGCTGTCATCCTTATTGGGCGTATCTACCATGTATATATCGTGTGACAAGGTAGTAGTCCCGCGCCCCAGGGATTATGGAGCTTCTCCTGCATCGTCGTCCATACCGTCGATGTCTTCAGAATCAAAGTCAAGCACGTGGGTTAAATCTTCGATCGTGGCAATGAAGTGGGTGGTGGCTGGGCAATGAATTCCTTTGTCGCCTGCTTCCCACTCGGGCCGGACATAGCTCGGCCCAGAGCCTCCCGACAAACAGAGATACGTTAATGAGTTCAGCATGTCGCCAAAGGGCGAGTGCTGAAAGGTGTCCGCAGTGGTAAACTCCATTACCGGAGCCCAACCTGGCTCGGCTGGCTCGAGAGTGTGCAGACCAGGACTAGCAACCGGATATGAGTCCGGGGACCCAGAGTTATAGACCTCCATAGAAGTGAGACATGTGTTTGGCTCCACCGTCGATGAGTGTGCGGCCTGCGGGGCGGGGTCCATCCCTCCATCTATAGGCAACGCAACCTGCCCTCGATTTAGATCCGAGGCTGCTGCGGGGATGATGTCCCGAGCATTGTTCGATAGCAGGTCTAGGCCGTGCTCGTCATGACTGTTCGGCGCTCCTGGCGTAGGCTCGAATCCATTGAAGATCGAGTGTCCGCGAATATCTGTCGTGTAGTTCAAGTTTCCGAACCTGATCTGGTGGCCAGGGGCGTAGCTGTCGATCTGCTCAAGGTGGCCAAGCGAATTGGCCCGCAGTGCGAAGCCGCCGAACACAAAGATCTGTCTGGAGAGAAAGTCTCACCCTGGACCGTGTTGTTGACGATTGAAGACGCCATCAAGCCTCGAAGCGACGACACAGAGGAACTCTCAATGAAAGCACCAATGTCGGTGTCAAAACCGGCGGATCTCGGGTAGGGGGTCCCGATCTGTGCGTCTTAGGCTGATGGTAACAGGAAGCAAGGGACACAATGTTTACCCACGTTCGGGCCCTCTCGATGGAGGTAAAACCCTACTTCCTGCTTGATTAATATTGAAGATATGTCTAGTACAAGAGTAGATCTACCACGAGATCGTAGAGGCTAAACCCTAAGAGCTAGCCTATGATGGTACGATTGTAATTGTGATCGGCCTTCTAAGGACCATGCTCTCCAATTTATATAGACACCGGAGAGCTAGGTTTTACATGGAGTCGGCTACAAGGAAGGAAACATAATATCCGGATCGCCAAGCTTGTCTTCCACGCAAAGGAGAGTCCTGTCCAGACACGAGCCGAAGTCTTGAGTCTTGTATCTTGACGCTTCTATAGTCCGGACGATGTATATAGTCCGGTTGTCCGGATACCATCTTATCTAGGACTCCCTCACCCATGGTCCTCGGTTATGAGAGGAGGTACTTCGGAGGCCTTGAACAACACCTTCCATGCATTTTTGTGCTTCATGCCGTAGAGCCTCTGAAGCGTCTGGTGTTCGGCTGGAATGAACTCCCACAGATTGAATGCCCGCCTTTGGCACAACACAATCCGGCGAAAGAGCATGACCTGGATCACATTGACGAGCTTGATTTTCTTGTCCTTCATGCCCTTGATGCAGGTTTTGAGTCCGGTCAGCTCGGTAGATTCGCCCCAGATAGGCCCTTCCGTTCTCAGGAAGTGAGCCTCATAGGGGTTCCGGATCAGAACTCGGGGGCCGCCGCCCAGTTGGCGTCGCGCGGCTCGGTGATGTAGAACCACCCCGATTCCCACCCCTTCACGGATTCCGCAAAGGAGCCGTCAAGCTAGGTGACGTTAGGCATCTTACCCACCATGGCTCCTCCGCACCCCGCTTGCTGGCCACTCACGATCCTCGGCTTCACACAGAAGATTTGCAGCCACAAGCCGAAATGAGGCTTGATGTGGAGGAAAGCCTCGCATACGACGATGAACGCCGAGATGTTGAGGACGAAGTTCGGAGCTAGATCATGGAAGTCTAGCCCGTAGTACAACATGAGCCCGCAGACGAAGGGGTGGAGTGGAAACCCCAGTCCATGGACAAAGTGGGCGAGGAACACGACCCTCTCGTGGGGTCCTGGAGTTGGAATGACCTGCCCTTGTCTGGTAGCCGGTGCACTATGTCTGCGGCCAAGTATCCGGCCGCCCGAAGATTCGCAATCTTCCTCTTCGTCGCGGTGGAAGCCACCCACTTGCCTCCTGCTCCGGACATGACTAACTGTGCGAAGAAGACCTGGACTAGGGCGCTGGAGCTCGAGGGGGCAAGAGTATGCGAAGGAGGAAGAAGGCATGGGGAAAAATGGGGAACTCTTATCCCCTTATATAGGCGACGAAAGCGGTGCGCCTCCCCACTAGCCTGTTGAGAATCGTTTACTTCCCAAGCGCCACGATTGATGGCACGGGGGGATTACCCATACCCGTATTGATGAGAAATCCCGTGATAACAGGACATGATCTCTGCTTTGACCAGACGTGTCAAGGAAACCGCCTCGCAATGCGCGCTATGGCTGGTTGTGAAAAAACGGTTCGAATAATGATCTGACAAAAATGACATATCACGTCATCTAAAAATCTGGCAGCTGAAGTGTCATTCTCTCTACGGTGGTATGTGAAGATCATTTTGCAGATCCAGACATGGCCTATGTGTTCGGTAATAACCTTGGAGTATTCCGAGGAGGAACCCGCCTTGCAATGCCGAAGACAAGACTGTGCGCCGGACTCATCGTCATTGAAGCCTGGTTCAGGGGCTACTGAGGGAGTCCTGGATAAGGGGGTATCCAGACAGCCGAACTATATTCATCGTCCGGACTATAGAAGCGTCAAGATACAAGACTCAAGACTTCGGCTCGTGTCCGGATGGGACTCTCCTTTGCGTGGAAGACAAGCTTGGCGATCCGGATATTATGTTTCCTTCCTTGTAACCGACTCCATGTAAACCCTAGCTCTCCGGTGTCTATATAAACCGGAGAGCATGGTCCTTAGAAGGCCGATCACCATTATAATCATACCATCATAGGCTAGCTCTTAGGGTTTAGCCTCTACGATCTCGTGGTAGATCTTCTCTTGTACTACACATATCCTCAATATTAATCAAGAAGGAAGTAGGGTTTTACCTCCATCGAGAGGGCCTGAACCTGGGTAAACATTGTGTCCCTTGCTTCCTGTTACCATCAGCCTAAGACGCACAGATCGGGACCCCCTACCCGAGATCCGCCGGTTTTGACACCGACAGTAGCCACCTGACCCCATGCGATGGTAATGCTCCTTCTTTGCAGCATTTATCTTGTTAGTCGCTGACATCTTCTTACTCCTCTCTGATGTCTTGTTGGCCACAAATGCGGGCCAATGATCTCTTATCTTCTCAAATCGGCTGGTGAAATCTGGAGTCTTGTCCTGGTCGACATACGTTGTTTTCAACTCATCTTCCACCTCCTAAATAGATCCCCATCTTCTTGAGAGCATAGGACTTGATCAATGGCTCTATAATCGGATTCTACGGATCTCCTCTTCTGGTAGGGTGAAATTTACCTTCAGCGCTTTCCAAAGATCTTCTTTCTGTCTATCTTAGACAAAAGAAACTTGAAGAAACTCTTCCTTCTTAGGCTCATTCCATAGCTCGATGCTGATTGGGAGCATGTCCCTAACAAGAACCCCGCACTGAGCAGAAAATGCTTCCTTGGTCCGGAGGGGTTTAATCGGTTGGCCATCGCGTGCGATTTCTGTGATCGTGAACCTTTCATCCGGGCGCAACTTTTTCTTTGGGCCTCATTTTTTTACTGAAGTATTGCTTGATCAGGAGGGCTATATAAAAGAAGAAAGAAGAGTTAATATATGTACATACCAAAACAATTAATGCATCAATTAGCTAGTCAACACAGACTTAATTTATACACACACACACACACACAGATATATATATATATATATATATATATATATATATATATATATATATATATATATATATATATATATATATATATATACCTCGCCGGACTTTGCAATAGCTGTTCCCGACTCCGTTCGGTCACCGGAGCCGTCATCACGGTCGCTGGAGCCACCATCACGATCATGACCCTCCTCCATTATTGTTTGATCACCGCAGCCTGCTTCCTCTCCTTGAAGACCTTCTTCGATGTCATTGAGAAATGACAAGACTACATCACCTCCACCATGGATTATGTCCCCCAATATCTCTTCTTGATCGAAGTCTCTTTAATGATCCATAGTTTCTACAAATATTACAACATGGCAATTAATATACAAACATGGGAGATGGATATATCGAAGTTATCGAGGAGGGGGTATATCGACAACAATGCCATATACATAGAAAAAAATGTTATCGGGGAGGGGGTATATATCGACCCCCCTCATGTCGAAGTTATCGGAGAAGGGGTATATCGACAACGATGACATATACATAGAAAAAAATGTTATCGGGGAGGGGGTATATCGACCCCCCTCATGTCAAAGTTATTGGAGAGGGGGTATATCGACCGCCTCTCTCATGATTGTCTGACATTTGTCTAGTGTCCAAGGATTCAACAAAACGATGTCTTCATCATTAGGCCAAAGTAATAGGCGCATGATGCTACGAAGCTCTCTAAAGTTGTTTTGGAACGGAGTCCCGGATAGGATAATTCGCTTTTTGGTACAAAGTTAAACAAGAGCCTTCCGAATATCACTATTTGGAAGGCCTTTGCTGAAATTCGTACCCAAAGGCGGATTATCCTATCCGGGACTCCGTTCCAAAACAACTTTGGAGAACTTCGTACCATCATGCCCCGGTTACTTCCGGCTAATGATGAAGCCATGGGTTTCTTCAATACTTTTACACTAGGCAACCTCTCGACCCCTCGGCGATCCTCGACCCTCGACCCTAGCTAGTTCACGACCCTCAACCTCTCGGCGATCCACAACCCTCTAGCCTAGTTCCCGACCCTTGACCCCCTCATGTCACGTTTGTCTAGTGTCAAAGGATTAAAAAAACCATGTCTTCATCATTAGGCGAAAGTAACATGCTTATGATGGTACGAAGCTCTCCAAAGTTATTTTGGAACAGAATCCCAGATAAGATAATTTGCTTTTTGGTACAAAGTACAGCAAGAGCCTTCCGAATATAATTTGCTGAAATTCATACCAAAAGGCGGATTATCCTATCCGGGACTCCGTTCCAAAACAAGTTTGGAGAACTTCGTACCATCATGCCCCGGTTACTTCCTACTAATGATGAAGCCATGGATTTTTTTTCAATACTTTGACACTAGGCCACCTATCAACCCCTCGGCGATCCTCGACCCCTCGACCCCTCGACGACCCTCGACTCTCGACCCTCGACCCCTTGGCGATCCTCGACCCTAGCTAGTTCACGACCCTCGACACTCAACCCCTCGGTGATCCTCGACCCTCAAACCCTTGACCCCTCGACGACCATTGAACCCTCGGCGACCCTCGACCCCTCGAACCTCAAACCCTAGAACCCTTGAACTAGAACCCTTGAACCGTCGACCCTCAAACCCTTGACCCTCGACTGGCATCGACGACCCTCGACCCCTCTGTGACCCTCACGACCCTCTAGCCTAGTTTCCGACCCTCGACCCCTCCGCGATCCTCGACAGCCTTGTTCCCGATAAAAAGGAGAAGAAGAAGAAGAAGAAAAGAGGAGAAGAAGAAAAAAAAGAGAAGAAGAAGAAGAAAAAATAGAAGAAGAAAAAGAGGAGAAGAAGAAGGAAAAGAGAAGAAGAAAAATTTATATTTTTTATTCTTCTCCTCTATTCCTTCTTCTTCTCCTTTTTTTCTACTTCCTCTTCTTATTTTTTTCTCCTCTTCTTCTCCTTCTTCTTCTCCTTCTTCCTTCTTCCTCTTTTATTCTTTTTCCTTATTTTCCTTCTTCCTCGACGACCCTAACCCTAAACAGTACAACTTCCTCGAGGTCCCCGGCCACCTCTCTCATGAACAAAAAAAATAATATTTGAATAAAAAACATCATATTCCATGAACAAAAATACATCATATTCCATCCACATCCATGCATACATCATATATATGATCATCTATGAACAAAAAAAATTCATATCATCATCTATGAAAAACAACATCATATATATGCAGAAAAAACATTACATCAACATATATGAAAAAAACATCATACATATATCCATACCTCAACATATATACATGAACAAATATGGAAAAAAGCATCACATCCATGGAAAAAACATCATATGTGAGGCAGGGGCCAGCCTGAGGCAGAGGCGGTGGCGTGCGGGGCAGGGGACGGTGTTGGGGCGACGCGGGTCAGCGGTGGTGCGGGGCGGCGACGGCGTCGGGGCGACATAGTGAGGTGACGACAACGGCGCGGGGTGGCGCGCGGCAACGGCGTCGAGGCGGCGCGGGGCGCGGGCGGCAACATGGGCGGCGACGACGGGCGCGGGCGATGGCGATGGTGGCGACGGGTGCGAATGATGGGGCATAGGACGACGTCGGCAGGAGAATGAGGAATTGAATGAAAAATTTACAAGTCCTGGTTATATAGCCAGAGCTTTGGTCCCGGTTGGTGGTACCAACCGGGACTAATGCCACCCTTTAGTCCCGGTTGGTTCCACCAACCGGGACCAAAGGTCTCTTTTCAGCAGCCCAAAGGGCGGAAAGTAGAGGCCTTTGGTCCCGGTTGGTGGCACCAACCGGTACCAAAGGGGGGCAATTGTCCCGGTTGGTGCCACCTACCGGTACGAATGCCCCCCTTTGTACCGGTTGGTGCCACCAACCGGGACCAAAGGCCTCATGCTGCCCGTGTCCAAAACTTTAGTTCCACCTTGCTAGTTGAGGATTTTTTGCCAGAAAAGACTACCTACGCTTCCGTATTGACAAAAAAGACCAGGTCTGAATCATATTGACAAAAAAGACAACCTACGCTGTGGCGGCAAGTCTGGCAGCCGACACGTGGCACTTGCCGCCACAGCCGACACGTGGCACTTGCCGCCACAGCCGACAGCGGCGGGACCTGCCGCCACAGACGAGGGCGGCAGCTTGTGTGTAACAGCTCTGCAGTGATTCGCAACGGAAAGAGGCCAAGTAGGCCCTGCCGCCATATTGGATGGCGGCAACTGTTTTTACTGCCGGCACGTTGTAGTACTCCACCATGCAACAACAGTTACTGCGGTTGCATGTCATGACGGAGAGTACGTACTAGCAGGGAGTACATTCTGCTGTGGCTAGAGATAGGCAGCCTACCTACACCTATCCGTGTCATTCTACCAATCATGCAGTCCTGCACTAGCGCTTGGGTCCTTTGCCTTGCTAAAGAAAATCATGCAATACTTGCCTGCCTTTCTGTGGCGTCCAACTTTCCATCCAACAGAATTCTCACAGGGCAAAGACGGGAATAGTGGGCATTGCATGCGGGTAGTAAAAGGAGATGCCGCCAGCCGGTGAGGCGGCAGGGCCCACCTGGCCTGTCCATTCCGTTGTGAATCCCTGCAGAGGCGTGGAAGTTGTTACACAAAAGCAGCCGCCATCGGCAGTGGCGGCATGTCCTGCCGCCGCTGGCCATGGCGGTAGGAGCCATGTGTCAGCTGCCAAACTGGCCTCCATAGTGTGAGTGGTCTTTTTTGTCAATACGGGGTGGACATGGTCTTTTTTGCCAATATGAAAGCGTATGTTGTCTTTCATGACAAAAATTTTCTAGTTGAGAGGGGCGCCAAGTGGTTTATAAGCCCCACTGCCGCACCCCTCTCGAGCTCCTCTCGATTCCAGGCTTACGGGCCTAATTTTCACTGTTATGCCTAATGGGCCTACTGGGCCTTCTACGGGCCTGAATCCTGGTCCATGGTAGGGTAGGGTTTCTAGTCGTATTCACGCAGTAGTGGCCCAGTAGGTGGCATTTTTCTTATTTTTCCCAGTTTTTTTCTTCTGTTTTTGCATTATTTATTTTCTTTTGTTTTTTGCTTTATTTTTTAGTTCCTTTTGCTTTTAGGTAATAAAAAATATAAACTTTCTGTTAGTGCCATTTGTTTTCCAATTTGAATAGTTTAAATTTGAATTTTTTGAAATTTGTGTGAATCACTAGTTTTTGAATAACTTTACTATAAACATAGATTTTTGAGTGATTCTTTTTCCTGCTATTTAATATTACTATGTTTTATCATTATATTCAAAAATAGATTTTGTTATTTTAGTTTCTAACACAAAAATTCTCTATGATAATTCTTTTTGCTATTAAAGTTTCTAACAAAAAAATTCTTTATGAAAATTCTTTTTTCTTTTAATGTTTTCAACAGAAAATACTTTGCTAGTTTTGGTTGCATAAATTTTATATAATTTTAGTTTCATTAATACTAGAGGTTTATAAAAGTTTTTTGAGTTGATTCCTTTTGCTATTGAAGTTTCATAAAAGCTTTTTGCGATTAGTTCATTCTTTTTGCTATTAGTCCATTCTTTTTGCTATTAGTTCATTATTTTTCTATTAGTTCATTCTTTTTGCTATTAGTTCATTCTTTTTGCTTTTAGTTCATTCTTTTTGCTATTAGTTCATTTTTTGAGATATATGACCCTTAAATTGAAAAGCACGACAAATGAACTTTCAAAAGGTTGAAAGCTGGCATGGTATCATCATTTCACCCACATAGCATGTGCTAAAAAGCTTAGAGGGTTACGAAAAAACTGGATGCACTTCGTGTGCAAAATGGACAATCTCTTTCGAAGTATCAGGGTTTTGGACGAAAACTCATACGTTACAAAGGGATTCCATTTTTTGAACTTATTTGAACTCCAGACTTTTTGTGTGTTCAAAATGCACCATTCAAAGTCACATCATCAGTTTTCAACCCTCTCTGACTTTATTTGGTATTTTCCATGCCTGTACTGATTTTTTTAGCTAAATGAGCCTTAAATTGAAAAGCAATACAAATGAACTCTAAAAAGGTTGAAAGTTGGCATGGTATCATCATTTCACCCACATAGCATGTGCTAAAAAGTTGAGAGGGCTACGACAAAAATTGGATGCACTTCGTGTACAAAACAGACAATCTCTTTGGAAGTATCAGGGTTTCGGTCGAAAACTCATCTGTTACAAAGGGATTTCATTTATTCAAATGTAACTGCAGTGATATTCTACATCAAAGGCATCATCATAATAGTTGTTGATAGAAAGCCTTCACTTTTTCTTCGCTTGTGTTCTTTTTTTATTGGGCCGTAACCACGGATAATCTTCATCGTTTAACAGGATGCTTGGGTTAGCCTTGACTTTGAAGGGAGGAATTTCATGAAACTTTTCATAATCTTCAGACACGTCTGTCTTGCCCTCCAATCCCACGATGTCTCTTTTTCCTGAAAGAACTATGTGGCACTTTGGCTCGTCGTATGATGTATCCGCTTCCTTATCTTTTCTTTTTCGCGGTTTGGTAGACATGTCCTTCACATAGAAAAACTGCGCCACATCATTGGCTAGGATGAATGGCTCGTCTGTGTACCCCAGATTGTTCAGATTCACTGATGTCATTCCGTACTATGGGTCTACCTGTACCCCGCCTCCTGACAGATTGACCCATTTGCACATAAACAAAGGGACCTTAATACAATTTCCATAGTCAAGTTCCCATATGTCCACTATGTCACCATAATATGTGTCCTTTCCCCTCTTGGTTACTGCATCAAAGCGGACACCACGGTTTTGGTTGGTGCCCTTTTGATCTTGGGCGATCGTGTAAAATGTATTCCCATTTACCTCGTACCCTTTGTAGGTCATTACAGTCAAAGATGGTTCCCTCGCCAATGAGTACAGGTCATGAGAAACAGTTTTGTCACACCTAAGACGTGTTTGGAACCAACTGCCAAAACTCCTGATGTGTTCACATGTAATCTAGTCGTCACACTGGTCCGGGTGTTTGAAGCGCACAATGTTCTTGTGTTCATCGACATACGGGGTCACCAAGGTAGAATTCTGTAGAACCGTGTAGTGTGCTTGAGACCAAGAATGCCCGTCCCTACATACTATTGAGTCCCCTCCTAGCATGCCTTTTCCACCCAGTCTCCCCTCATACCGCGATTGAGGGATACCTATCTTCTTAAGGTCAGGAATGAAGTCAACACAAAACCCAATGACATCCTTTGTTTGATGGCCCATGGAGATGCTTCCTTCTGGCCTAGCGCGGTTATGGACATATTTCTTTTGGACTCCCATGAACCTCTCAAAGTGGAACATATTGTGTAGAAACACAGGGCCCAGAACGACAATCTCGTCGACTAGATGAACTAGGACGTGTGTCATGATATTGAAGAAGGATGGTGGGAGAACCAGCTCGAAACTTACAAGACATTGCGCCACAACACTCCTTAACCTTGGTAGGATTTCTGGATCGATCACCTTCTTAGAGATTGCATTGAGGAATGAACATAGCTTCACAATGGCTAATCGAACATTTTCCGGTAGAAGCCCCCTCAATGCAATTGAAAGCAGTTGCGTCATAATCACGTGGCAGTCATGAGACTTTAGGTTCTAGAACTTTTTCTTTGCCATATTTATTATTCCCTTTATATTCGACGAGTAGCCAGACGGGACCTTCATACTTAGCAGGCATTCAAAGAAGATTTCCTTCTCTTCTTTGGTAAGAGCGTAGCTGGCAGGACCTTCATACTGCTTTGGAGGCATGCCGTCTTTTTCGTGCAAATGTTGCAGGTCCTCCCATGCCTCTGATGTATCTTTTGTCTTCCCATACACGTCCAAGAAGCCTAGCAGGTTCACGCAAAGGTTCTTCGTCATGTGCATCACGTCGATTGGAGAGCGGACCTCTAGGTCTTTCCAGTAGGGTAGGTCCCAAAATATAGATTTCTTCTTCCACATGGGTGTGTGTCCCTCAGCGTCACTCGGGACATATAGTCTGCCGGGACCCTTTCCGAAGATTACTTTTAAATCATTGACCATAGCAAGTACGTGATCACTGGTACGCTTGGCGGGCTTCTTTCGGTGATCTGCCTCGCCTTTGAAGTGCTTGCCTTTCTTTCAACATTGATGGTTGGTCGGAAGGAATCGACGATGCCCCAGGTAAACATTCTTCCTACATTTGTCCAGGTATATACTTTCGGTGTCATCTAAACAGTGCGTGCATGCGTGGTATCCCTTGTTTGTCTGTCCTGAGAGGTTACTAAGAGCAGGTCAATCATTGATGGTGACAAACAGCAATGCATGCAGGTCAAATTCCTCCTGTTTGTGCTCATCCCACACACGTAAACCGTTTCCAATCCACAGCTATAAAAGTTCTTCAACTAATGGCCTTAGGTACACATCAATGTTGTTGCCGGGTTGCTTAGAGCCTTGGATGAGAACTGGCATCATAATGAACTTCCGCTTCATGCATAGCCAAGGAGGAAGGTCATAGATACATAGAGTCATGGGCCAGCTGCTGTGATTGCTACTCTGCTCCCCGAAAGGATTAATGCCATCTAGCTTAAACCAAACCATACGTTCCTCGCGTCACCTGCAAACTCCTCCTAGTACTTTCTCTCGATTTTTCTCCACTGCGACCCATCAGCGGGTGCTCTCAACTTCCCGTCTTTCTTATGGTCATCTCTGTGCCATTGCATCAACTTGGCATGATCTTTGTTTCTGAACAGGCGTTTCAACCATGGTATTATAGGAGCATACCACATCACCTTAGCAGGAACCCTCTTCCGGGGGCGCTCGCCGTCAACATCACCAGGGTCATTTCGTCTGATCTTATACTGCAATGCACCGCATACCGGGCATGCGTTCAAATCCTCATACGCACCACAGTACAGGATCTAGTCATTAGGGCATGCATGTATCTTCTGCACCCCCAATCCTAGAGGGCAAATAACCTTCTTTGCTGCATACGTACTATCGGGCAATTCTTTATCCTTTGGAAGCTTCTTCTTCAATATTTTCAGTAGCTTCTCAAATCCTTTGTCAGACACACCATTCTCTGCCTTCCACTGCAGCAATTCCAGTACAGTACCGAGCTTTGTGTTGCCATCTTCGCAATTGGGGTACAAACCTTTTTTGTGATCTTCTATCATGCGATCAAACTTCACCTTCTCCTTTTCACTTTCGCACTGACTCCTTGCATCAACAATGACCCGACGGAGATCATTATCGGGCACATCGTCTGGTTCCTCTTGATGTTCAACAGCATCCCCCGTTGCAGCATCACCCTATTCAGGGGGCACATAGTTGTCATCGTCCTCTTCCTCTTCGCTGTCTTCCATCATAACCCCTATTTCTCCATGCTTAGTCCAAACATTATAGTGTGGCATGAAACCCTTCTCAAGCAGGTGGATGTGAAGGGTTTTCCGGTTAGAGTAAGACTTCGTATTCTCACAGATAGGGCATGGACAACTCATAAAACCATTCTGCTTGTTTACTTCAGCCACTTCGAGAAAATCATGAATGCCCTTAATGTACTCAAAGGTGTGTCTGTCACCGTACATCCATTGACGGTTCATCTGCGTGCATTATATATAATTAAGTGTGTCAAAAACCATTATAGAACATCATGAATAGATAATTAAGTGACCAAATTAATATAAGTTCACATCACATTAGAACCAAAGCACATACATAGTTCTCGTTGAACAACATATAGCTCTCTAGAGCATCTAATTAATTAAACCATACATTGAAACTATGTAAAACATTTCAATGCGAAAACAAATGCGATTATAATCGCAACCAAGCGGCAACAATTGATCCAACAGCATAATGATACCAAGCCTCAGTATGAATGTCATATTTTCTAATCTTTATATTCTTCAAGCGCATTGCATCCATCTTGATCTTGTGATCATCGACGACATCCGCAACATGCAACTCCAATATCATCTTCTCCTCCTCAATTTTTTATTTTTTCCTTCAAGAAATTGTTTTCTTCTTCAACTAAATTTAACCTCTCGACAATAGGTTCGGTTGGAATTTTCGGTTCACATACCTCCTAGATAAATAAAATCCATGTCACATTGGTCGACATAATTTTCATAAACAATAAATGAACCAAATAGTTATAAAGATAATATATACCACATCCGAATCATAGATAGGACGAGGGACGACGGGGGCGGATACCAAAACCATCGCACTAAATAATAAGAAGCAATAATAAAAGTAAGAAAATTATACAACTATCTATATAAACATACAAGTAAGAATTTTTTTCCTTTTAGAAAGAAGACAAGAACAAGACGCTCACCACGGTGGTGCAGACGATGAGATCAGCGCGGGCGATCAACGACGGTGAAGACGGGGACGGGACGTGACGGACCACTAAACCTAGAAAAATATTGAGGAAAATGGAGCTTGGAGGTCGAGCTTGGAGAGGAGAAAGCTTAAGTAGTGTGGCTCGGTCATTCCATCGAACACCTCGTGTGCATAGGAGGTTAGCTAGAGCACCGCAAAGCTCTCCAACGGCCGGCCAGAAAAACAGAGCAGTGGAGTGCTCTGCTCGAGGGCGAGGGGTTTATATAGGCTACTCATTGGTCCCGGTTCGCAGCATGAAACAGGACTAAAGGTCACCCTTTGGTCCCAGTTCAAGCCACCAACCGGGACCAATGGTGGTGGGCCAGGAGCGAGGCCCATTGGTCCCGGTTCGTCCCACCAACCGGGACCAAAGGGGCCAGACGAACCAGGACCAAAGCCCCCAAGAGGCCCGGCAGGCCCCCCTGGCCTCACGAACCGGGAGCAATGGGCCCATGGGTCCCAGTTCGTGACTGAACCGGGACCAATGGGCTTACCTGGCCCGAACATATGCCCTATTTTCTACTAGTGCCTAGATACTTCAATGTCATCACAAGTATCAGTGAGTTGGTTATTCGATATGCATCAAACAACTTCAGATTCATAATACTCAATCTAACACAAAGAGCTTTAAAGAGTGTCCCAAGATTTCTACCGGAGAAAGTAGGGAAGAAACTTGCATCAACTCCTGTGCATAGATTACCCCAATGCCACCTCGGGAATCCACGACTTGAGTGCCAAAACATACATCAAGTGAATCAATAGAACACCCCATTGTCACCACGGCTATCCCCATGCAAGACATACATCAAGTATTCCCAAATCCATAAAAGTATTCAACCCGATAATAGTGAAACCTCAGAAGTAAAAACTTCAATTCATCACAATAAGATAGAGAGGGAGAAAGACCATACGATTCAAATATTAACAAAGCTCTGGTACATTCGTGTCAAATCAAGAACACTGGAGAGAGAGAGAGAGAGATTAAACACATAGCTACTGGTACATACCCTCAGCCCCGAGGGTGAACTACTTCCTTCTCGTTATGAAGACCGCCGGGATGATGAAGATGGCCTCTGGTGATGATTTTCCCCTCCAGCAGTGTGCCGGAACAAGGCTTCAGATGGGATCTCTTTGATATAGAGGCTTGCGGCAGTGGAGTCCAAGTTCTCGGGTTATTTTTGGGGGTTTCCCTATTTATAAGAATTTTCAGAGTTGGAATCACACGAAAAGGATCTAAGATGGGCCCACAAGCCACCAGGCCACGGCCACCCCCCGAGCATGCCTTGGTGGCTTGTGGGGGCCTCGTGACTCTTCTGGTCCTCCCACTAAGCTTCAGGGGTCTATTTTGTTTCAAAAATATCATCAAAAAGTTTCATTGCATTTGGACTTCGTTTGATATGGATTTTCTAGAAAATAAAAAACAAGTAGAAAACAACAACTGGCACCGGGTGATGAGGATACAGACTCAGGGTAGGGTCATAGGCCTGACCTATACGTCCTACTCAAGGTCACTACCCTAGAAGACAAGAAGTCAAAGAGGCAACGAAGAACCCCCAATCAAAGGTGTCGAGTGCAATCCACTCGACCAACCATATCACCCGGAAGATGACTCCTACCTGTTGTCACTCGACCATATGAGGAATCACTCGACCTACTGAAGACCAGGAGTAACTCAACACTGCAATGGTCGGATATTCACTCTGTAGTCTTTAAGGTCATTAATAACACTTATGACTGGCGTTATCAGTAACGTCCCTACTTTATGTACATTAAGCCCCTTGTAATGAAGGACGGCTGGGGTCCTGGCACACTCTATATAAGCCACCCCTCCTCTGGGACAAGGGTTTGCACCCCCTGTAACATCACACATATAATCCAATCGACCGCCTCCGGGCAGCGAGACGTAGGGCTATTACTTCCTCCGCGAAGGGCCTGAACTCGTCAACCCCTTGTGTACACCTTCACCATAGCTGAGATCTTGGCTCTCCATACCTACCCCCCTTTCTACTGTCAGTCTTAGAACCATGGAAGTTGGTGCCCACCTTGAGGTCGGTGTCTTAGCGACTTGTTGGTGAAGTTGCAATTTTTTCGATCCCCATCGTCATGGTTTCTGGCGGTGGATTGGCTGAAGGCCGCGAGATCCGTCTCGGCGCGCTCGTTTTCATCGCCGACGATTCCGCTTGGCTTCAGGAAGCTCCCCTGGACGTCGAGGAGCTCCCCGTACGAGGGGCGACACACTTTCGCGCGTGCGTACGTGGCGTTCTTCTCCGGCAGCCGTCGACCCAGTATCGGTCAGCTCTGATGATGTCTTCTCTGCCTGCTGTTCACCACCACAAGCGATCCGGTCAGTCGCGGCTTCAGCGGTGGGCGAAACACGCGGTGGCTCGACATTCGGCCACCCATCAAGTCGCAGCAATCGAGCCCGACAAAACTCTCCACGGCCTGTTCGATCTGTCGACTAGCTCCATCGAGACCGCACCAGAGTGCGATAGCAGCGATCCTGCGGCTGAAGTCTTGATGGTCGACGGACCATGTAGTCCGCCTGGTTTCCGCCGTGATGATGGCGGAGATGGTGGCGGCGATCCGTCGTGTGTCCACGAGGAGTACCATCCCGAACCCCTCTCTTCGCAGCATAGGGAAGAACTTCGTCACCGTAACATGGATGCACTCCACACGCCCATCATTGGAGAAACCCTCGAGGCTCGGGCCTTGGAAGAGGTGCGCTTGGCTAATTTGGCAAAGCACACTCGACTGGTGAACCTCCAGCGCACACTCGACGAGTGTGCTCGGGAGCGGATCCCTGAGTCCAGCTGATCACAACTTTTCCTGACTCCACCTAAGGTATACCGCACTCCGATTCAGAATCTCACAGCTGCGACCCGAATAGCAGAGTCCATTCAACCTTCCCAGTCAGAGGCTGGCAGGGGTTTGATGCAGATCCGGGCCTTACTCCGGGCAGTGGGTGAACAGAACATAGCAGTGTCTCAGTCGCGGAATAGGATTCATAGCGGATCCGTGGTAGCGGATACTATTTAATTGACTCACAGTCCAAGATCGCCCCTGCGGCGTGAAGGCCGTGAGCAGTATGATCACCGACTCGACCGCGACAATCGTCATCGAGTTCCTATGCCTTCTCCGAGGAGTGCATCTTATGTGCCTCGGCAGTATGATGATAGAAGCCGTCACAGTGGCGAGCACAGAGCACCAGTCGACCCAAGAGAGCCAGGCTTTGATGCAAGATGTATCCTTGTTCAAGGTGTAGTCGACCGGAACAGAGCACATAGGGAAGACCTTGGCAGGGATCGTCCGACTGGTAGCAGAGTTCATGTTTCGGGTCCAGAGTGTTTCAGCAGAGCCATCAGGGCTGCAGTGATTCCCCCCAACTTCAGGTTGGCGACTGGAGTCAGCAAGTTCACTAGAGAGTCCAAGCCCGAAACTTGCCCTGAGGATTACCGAGTGGCTATGCAGATCGGTGGCGGAAATGATGAAGTGGCAATGAAGCATATTCCTCTGATGTTGGAAGGGTCAGCCAGAGCGTGGTTGACTCAGTTAGCTCCAGACAGTATATATAGTTGGGAAGAGCTTGCTCGAGTGTTTGTCAGAACTTTTGAGGGCACTTGTAAGCGGCCAGCAGGGTTGATAAAGTTGCAACACTGTGTGCAGAAACCGAGTGAGACTCAAAGAGATTTCATTCAGAGGTGGACCACTTTGCACCACACAGTGGAAAATGTATCTGAGCATCAAGTAGTGTGTGCCTTCAAGGAAGGCGTTAAATATAGAGAGCTGGTCCTGAAGTTCGGTCGGATTGGAGATATGACTCTGACTCGGATGATGGAAATAGCCACCCGGTACGCTAACAGGGAAGAAGAGGATCGACTCCGCAGCGGAAAGGGTAAACCAGTTGGTCAAGACGCCGGCGGGGGTAATTCCAATCGGAAACAGAAGCGTAAGGCCGAGCCTGCAGCACCCGGTGGAATTGCGGCAGTGAGTCAATGAAAATTTAAAGGAAAATCTAAGGGGCCCTGGACCCCTAAGAAGGTAAAAGATCAAGGAGGAAATGATGTGCTGTACTTACCATGTCACATTCATACGAAGAAGGATGAAGAGGGTAATCTGATTTACCCTAAACACACCACTCGGCAATGTCGACTCCTGATCCAGCAGTTCCGAGAGAAACAGCCCAGTGAGAAGGAAAGAGAGTCGGACAAAGACGAGGATGAAGAGGAAGACAATGGTTATCCCAAAGTCAATTCCATCCTAATGATTTTTGCTGATGTTGAGGGCAAAAGTCGATTGAAAGTCATCAACAAGGAAGTAAATATGGTTGCTTTGGCGACGACGACCACATATCCGAAATGGTCGCAAGCAGCCATCACATTTGACCAGTATGATCACCCGACGCGTATAGCCTCCCCTGGGAGGCAAGCGTTGGTGGTTGACCCAGTGGTCGAAGGCACTCGACCGACTAAACTGCTAATGGATGGTGGTAGCGGCCTGAATATCCTTTATGCTGAAACCTTGAAGGGGATGGACATTCCGATGTCCAAACTTAGCGAGAGCAATAATATGAGTTTTCATGGTAAGTCTAAGTTTGAAAAATCCTACCAAGTGATGAGCCAGCCTCTCACTCGGGGGCTTAGCTGTGAATCCGTTTTGCCTAAATTTGAAAAGTCCTACCAAGTGATGAGCCAGTCTCTCACCCGGGGGCTTAGCTGCGAATCCGTTTCGCCTAAGTCTAAAAAATCCTACCGAGTGGTGAGCCAGTCTCCCACTCGGGGCCTTAGCGGCAGTCCAGTACTCGCCTAAGTTTGAAGAATCCTACCGAGTGGTTAGCTAGTCTCCCACTCGGGGGCTTAGCTGCAGTCCAGTACTCGCCTAGGTTTGAAAAATCCAACCGAGTGGTGAGCCAGTCTCCCACTCGGGGGCTTAGCTGCAGTCCAGTACTCGCGTGTGTTAAAAGTCCTACCAAGTGGTGAGCGATCCTCCCACTCGGGGGCTTAGCTACAGTCCAGTACTCACCTAAGTGTTAAAAATCCTACCGAGTGGTGAGCGATCCTCCCACTCGGGGGCTTAGCTGCAGTCCAAGTACTCGCCTAAGTGTCAAAAATCCTACCGAGTGGTTAGCGATCCTCCTACTCAGTGGCTTAGCTGCAGTCCAGCACTCGCCTAAGTGTAAAAAAATCCTACCGAGTGGTAAGCAATCCTCCCACTCGGGGGCTTAGCTGCAGTCCAGTACTCGCCTAAGTGTAAAAAAAATCCTACCGAGTGGTGAGCAATCCTCCCACTCGGGGGCTTAGATGCAGTCTAGTACTCGCCTAAGTGCAAAAAATCTTATCGAGTGGCGTGGGTCGCCTACGACCCCCCCGGGCTGCACCGTCAAGAAGAAGGACAAGATTGTGCATGCAGCCAAAGGCTCATCCAACAGCTGGTGCCAAGGCGAGCTGCTTTCAGGAACGTCAAGACCATTGTTGAATGCCTCGCTAATGAGCTGATCAATGCTGCCAAGGGATCGCCCAGCTGCTAGTGCCAAGACGAGCTGCTTTCAGGAACGCCAAGGCCCTTGCTGAGTACCTCATTTATGAGCTGATCAATGCTGCACAGGACTCGTCCAACAGGTCGACTGCGGCCTCTTCCTCAGAAGTTGCATCAAAAGTACAAGAATCGATCCGAGTGAAGAACGAGTCCCGCTCGAAGACAAACACAACATATTCAAAGGTTCCAAACCGCAGATTAAAGTGCTCGGACGTCAAGCCTAAAGGAGTTTCAACGATTACAAAATCACTCGGCATTCCGAGGCAAATAGAGGTGAAGCATACTGTTTTTCAGTCACTCGACAGGAGAAGGGTTGGCTGGGTCACAGAAGCTGTCAAGATCGATACTATTTGCAATACGAGTGGCAACCTCAAGGAAGGTGTCCATGAAGGACTGGAAGGTGTGCTTCTTAGTATTCACAACCTTGAGAGCCGCCAACTTGTCTTCTCTAGCGTCCTTGCAGTGTACTCGGACCAATGACAGGGCGACGTCAGTGCCACAGTGAGCGGACGACTTCTTCCATTCCTGCACTCGGCCAAGGATCTGATTTAGTCGAGTCATCAGTGACTTGAGATCTTGCGAGAGTTCCGCCTGAGGCCAGAGTTCGGTGTCAACCCGAGTCATCGCGCCTTCAGTTGAGCCAGATAAGCAACGACGCCGTCCAAGCGTGATTCCAACCGCAACAAGTTCATTGTAACATCATCTTTTACAGGACAATTGATGGGGTCGAGACCTGTCTCGACCCGCCCAGTTTCAGCTTCAAAATCCTGACAAAGTTCTGCACCATCATGAAAAATAGTGAGTCAACAGTATTGCAATATACTTCAATCGACGACAATTAGCCAGTCGAGCGCTGTACCTTCGAGCTTCAGAACTAGTTTTGCGGCAAGTTATCCCAAATAGGACTCTAGCTTGCCTGTCTTGGCTCTGAGGCCTCTGACTTCATTGGTCAGGTTCTCCTTGTCCTTCTTCAGTTGGTCAACTTCCCGATTGGCTTCAGAGATGGCAGTCTTCAGCTTTGCGTTCTCCTCTTCCAACTTGCCGACCGAAGCCAGCTTCTTGTCCGCAAGCGCTGTCTTCTCACATGCTTCCTTCTGAGCAGCAGCAAGGTCCTGGTCCTTCTTCTCCAAAGCTTCCTTCATTCTCTCTAAAGAAACAACACTCTTCAGATGAGCCTGAAGTTGACGGTTTTCACTACGCACATCTGCTTGTGTGAAGTCACTTGGTTCAAAGAGACTGAAAGAAAGAACAGTAAAAGACGCGAGCTACTAGGTGGACAAGAGTCAATTGGTTACCTCCCATGATGGCCGTCTCTTCTTGAGCAGTCTTGAGGTTCTTCTTTGCGAGTTCAAGATCAAGTTCAAGGCTGATGTGCTTCTTCTTCAACTCAGAAAGGTGAGCTCCAAGATCACAAGACTTCTGCAGTCAGCAAGAGAGATATATCAGTCGACAAAAATAAAAGACAATGACAGTGAAAGTTACTCTAAGACTACTGCCGAATCAAATAATCAACAGTAGTCTCGGGGACTACACCCAGTGGGTGCACTTAGCGTGCCCCCACTAATCTAGATCAACACTCAACATGGTCTGCCCAGCGTGAGTCAAAAAAAAGGTAAAAAAGAAAATTCTAAGACCTCAGCCGACTGCGAGCAGTCGACCGTGGTCTCGGGGACTACACCCAGTGGGTGCACTCGGCGTGCCCCCACTGGTCCGGACAGAATACTAAGACTCAGCACGAGTCGAGTGGAAGTGGGTGCACTCGGCGTGCCCCCAGTGGTCCGGACATAATACTAAGACTCATCACGAGTCGAGTGGAGTGGAAGACTTCCTAAACTCTAAACACAGGCACACCCCAGTGGGTGATCAGATATAAAACAACATTCAAAAGTTCAGTCGGGAGTTCGCTGACCTTAACATTGGTCTGCAGGGCGGTGCTGGCGTTATAAGCCACCTGATTGGCCTCGTGCATCACCTTCACCTGCTTCATGACAAGGTTCACCTGGCGAAGAGCCTCCCTGGAAGCACTTGGCGAATCGTTTGGTGTCTGATATGCAGCAAAAAGTGATGGCTCCAAGGCGGATGAAGCAGCTACTGGGTCGGACACATGGAGTTGTACTGGAGCAGCGGGAGCCAGAGCAGTTGACCCCGACGGACGATCAGTCGTCAGCGGGTTGGCAAACGTGACGTTGGTCCGGATCGGATCTCCGGAACGCTCGACCACCACCTCTAGCACCGGCGTCGACTGAGGGACTTGAACTTCAATCCTTCTCCTGCTTGAACCCCGCCTCTCCTCCTCCTCTCTTGTAGAGGCACTTCTTCTTCTTCATCATCAGGAAGCACGACGACGTCTCGCTGAACTGCAGAGAAAGAAAAGCATCGGAAATTCAGCCGACTGATAGCTCACTCGACTAAATGAGGTCTGGTCGAACAGACTTACCAGCTCGGGAGGTGGCCGCGTCGTCGGTCTCCTCGTCTCCTCGAGATTTGTCGATGTCCATGTCATTTGCAGCAGAGGTTGGGCTAGAAAGATACATGATTCATTTGGTCAGAACAAAAGCTTCAGTCGACCTAGATAAATGCAAGAAAGATACTCACCCTGAAGCGACAGGGACGTCCATCTTGATCCTCGGCAAAGTCTTCCGAGTCTTTGGAGGAGCAACCTTGGGCTACTTGGCGACCTTCTCTATCGGCTCCGGAGTCGATGTCCGAGTGCGTTTCTGCGTGTGGGTACTTGGGGCCACATTCTTGCCGCGCCAGCTCGCCAGGTCATGGTGTTGCTTGGATCGACGTTCAGAGCACGGTAGCGAGTCGACCGCTTCCTCGTCGTCCGACTCCTCGCTCTCCTCCTCCTCGTCTTCTTCCGAAGATTCCCATTCACCGCTCTCCTCCACGCTGGCCTCTCCCTCCTGGTCCTGCTCTAGAACTTGTTCACTGTTGGGCATCGAATACATGTCAGTAAAAACCTACAAGGCAAGAAGTCGAGTAAAAGTCAATCGAGCTCAAGGACAGTCGGAATGTGTATGCAAAGATAATCGGAATAAAGAACATACCTTCTCAGGCTGATTTTCATCACTGAAGGGGACGACTCCCCTGGATCCTCTGGTGTTGTCCTGGTTGCCTGTAATGCTCTTCAACCACATGGCTACGGTCTTGGCTGGTGTCGGTGTCAAAACCGGCGGATCTCGGGTAGGGGGTCCCGATATGTGCGTCTTAGGCTGATGGTAACAGGAAGCAAGGGACACAATGTTTACCCAGGTTCGGGCCCTCTCGATGGAGGTAAAACCCTACTTCCTGCTTGATTAATATTGAAGATATGTGTAGTACAAGAGTAGATCTACCATGAGATCGTAGAGGCTAAGCCCTAAGAGGTAGCCTATGATGGTATGATTGTAATTATGATCGACCTTCTAAGGACCATCCTCTCCGGTTTATATAGACACCGGAGAGCTAGGGTTTACATGGAGTTGGTTACAAGGAAGGAAATATAATATCCGGATCGCCAAGCTTGTCTTCCACGCAAAGGAGAGTCCCATCCGGACACGAGCCGAAGTCTTGAGTCTTGTATCTTGACGCTTCTATAGTCCGGACGATGAATATAGTCTGGCTGTCCCGATACCCCTTATCCAGGACTCCCTCAATAGCCCCTGAACCAGGCTTCATTGTCAGTGAGTCTGGCGTGCAGTCGTGTCTTTGGCATTGCAAGGCGGGTTCCTCCTTCCGAATACTCCAATGTTCCCATCATGACGAACAGTGTCCGACATCTTCATCAATGTTGTACTCCTCGGCTTCAGTGCTTTAATAATGACCATTTCCACGAGTCGAGCGAATGCGAGGAGTCAAGGCATTTTTGCATTTGCCACCCTCGGTCCTTCGGGCGAGCCGTCTATTTGAAGAGACGGGGATTCCCAGATCCAAACCTCACTCTCCCTCCTTGAGCAAGCATCCAACAAAGCGCCTAGAGAAAACCATTCCAACATGGCCGGTCATCGCAGCTCTTCTGCTCGCTCCCCTTGCCCCAAGCTAGGGGACTGGGGAGAGTGTTCAGTTTCCCATAGCCGTTTGGTAAAGTTTGAACCCAAGGGCTCCTCCTGCCGGCGTTCATGGTCCCTGTCCGAGCCGGAGTGGCCACCTATAACGGCGGAGAACAAGCGGAGAGATTTCCCAATCGGTCTCCAGAGGAGCGAATATGCTTAATTCCGCATCTATTAAGGGGCGTCGGATTTCCTATTCATCCATTCCTTAGTGGGCTTCTGGAGTTCTACGGCCTCCAGTTGCACAACTTTACCCCAGCCTCCATACTACATATAACAGGGTATGTCGCCCTTTGTGAGCTATTTCTAGGTCGCGAGGCTCATTTCGGATTGTGGAAGAAGCTGTTCTGCCTTGTCCCCCGCAACCAGCGAGAATCCCTATGTCAAGTGGGCGGGGCCGAAGTATGGCATATCGCGGAGACCGGATATCTATCCGGCACTCCCAAGAAGGCACTAGATAACTGGGCTTCAGAGTGGTTTTATATTAACGACGCTCCCCTTCCGGATCCAGTCCGGATAGGACTCCCCAAGTTCAGTAACACCCCGCCGAGGGCACATCTAAGCTGGTGCCCCCAAGGCCCCCAAGAAGAGGATTCCAGGGAAGTACATTTCCTGATGAGCAGGATAAAGTTATTGGCCAAATCCGGACTGACGATAGTCGAGGTGATGGCAATATGCATAATGCGGGGAGTGCAACCGCTTCAATATCAGAGCAATCCCATGTGGCACTACAACGGGACAGACGATGCCACCCACTGTGGCCGTAAGGGTCCGGACTCCCCCACCGCTCTGGCAAGGATACTGTCCGACCTGTACAAAGGAGAAGAGGAAGAATTCCTCCATATCAAATCACAGGACGGATTCTCCATGTACAATCCCCCAAACTGGGTAAGTCGTCATTTATTTTATCGCTTCACTTATTGTGGCGTTCTTTGCTAAAGTTACCTGCATCGGTATTTCTAAGCAGGAACTGAGGAGGGACATGGAAGGAATCTACAGCCCTTCCCTGCAGCCAGAGGACCCCGAAAGGGCCCTGGATCCAGGACTCGAAGAAGACCCAGATGGGGCCGTGGAGCTTGTCGACGAGATATTTTATCGGGCGAGCCGTGATGGCGCCCCAGTGGCTATCACCGCTGATTATCCCGGACTGTTACCTTCGTCGCGTGTAAGCCAGGCCGAAGATTCGATCCTCCGAGGAGGATTATTTCCGGATGTCATGCCTTATCCCTGAAGCGTCGTATTTTTTCAGAAGCGACGTTCGAAGCGCAGAGCCGAGCCCCTAGGGACCCGTCAGCCACAGGCGTCCGGATTGGGTAGGCTCAAGAGGAAAGCGGTTAGGGCCGACACACCTCTACAGATGTAAGGAAACAACCTGTCATGTAATTATTGTTATCTGAAGAATAACAGTGCCCTTTTACATCTTGGCAGGAAGAGAAGTATCCGGACTGTATCCGGAGATCCTGCCAACCAGGCCTCCACTATTCGGGCTCCAGAACCGACTTTGAGGGAGGAGGCGGACATAGGGCCAATGCCGCATAGTCCTCCGATAGAGGACGCATATATGCTCTCTGCCACAAATTTGGAAGTAGAGAGTGCCATGAATCACCGGTGTTGACGGGCCGTACTTCGCCACAACATCTTTTCCGAAGAGGCATTTAATGCTTTCAATTCGGGAGACGCATACATCCGAGCTTCTCAGAGCGGACTCGCCTGGGCGACAGTCCAGTATACCAAAGATATACGGGTAAGAAAGTTTGATGAGTATGTATAGTAGTAGCCCCTGAGACTTGAAACAGTTTATGCGCAGGTTCTTGTAGATAAGAACGAGCAATTGTCTTGGGAGCTAGAGGAGTGCAAGACTCAACTCAGGGCCACGGTTGCCAAGCTAGAGGAATCCCAGAAGGCCTCATCCGGTATATTTATCTTGAGTGTATGAAAGTGAACCGGTTAGCAACTGGCTGGCATGACGAATTTAATAGAAAATTCTTAAGATGACCCTGGAGTGAATCCGGAGGGCGACGGGGATGAAGAGTCGCATCTCTACAGGCAACTAAAGGCCAGTGAGCGCATTCTTACGCAAGTGAAGCAGGATAAGAACATGCTCCAAGATGCCAATGTTCGGCTGGACGTGGAATTGAAGGACGTCCACGCGCAGCTGGCAGACTCCGTGAAGGAGAACAGGAGGCTTCGCCGTGGCATTTATCGTTAGTGCCTAAACGAACTATAGCATAGTTCGGTGAGGAAGTATATTGAGAAAGTTGTGTTTGTAGGAATGCTGACGGGTCGCCCTGAGGAGGAGATGCCCGGTTCTGCAGGTGATTTACTGCACGACCTCTCACAACTGCACGAGCAAGCTCGGCAGGTGATGCAGGGCATTGCACAGTCTCTGTGGCCATCAAGCTCCCTGCCAAATGGCATGGGGGGGGGCTTGTGGACATGCTTCAAGGAGCACGACGGCGCTTCCGTTTGTGGAAGATATCAGCCTGCCGGCAAGGTGCAAGGGAAGCATGGGCGATGGTGAAGATGCGCTACACCAAGCTGGACCCGAACCATATGGCCGAAGTTGGACCGGCCGGGCCAGATGGGCAAGAAATTCCTGTGAGTCTGGTATATGACCAGGTGGCGTTAGCCGCAAAGTATTCTCAACAGGATTGTAAGCTAGATAGCCTGTTGGATGGTATAGAGGATGAATATAATCAGTCCAAATGACTGTGTAATTCGATGGACATAAGTAGCCCCCAGCCGGATTAAAATCATTTGTCATGGCGGACCTTTTCGCTTCAGCCCCCGGATCCTAAAGTCCGGGGTGTGTCCGAATACACCCGCTCGGTTATACAAAACCAGAGTATGCATGGAGACCAGGCATAGGGGTCATAAGTGCTTGAACAGACAAGTACCCAACTAGTTATGTTATATTACATGGTTATTAAGAAACATCTTCCAGTGAGAATAGTTCCGTTAAGTTTCCTTTCCCTGGGTAAGCATGTGTCAAGGAACATGTCCGGACTGCGAACCAAAGAGCAGTATACAAAACTTCTGGGGATTAATGTTATAATAAACGAAAACATCTTTTGTTCACCGACCGGATATTCTCTTAAGGAAACTAGCTTTCGGCTTCACCCAGTCTGAGGTACACATCCGGCTCAACCGGCAGTAACAATCATAGAGGTGCTCCCCTTATGCCCTAGCCGAATTAACAGGAACGTAGGGCATAAACATAGGAGCCAGGCAACCCAGCCTGGCCACGTCTTAAGTCATATCGATGCATATAATGGTGAAGAAAAGGCACACATGGAAAAAGAAACGCATGTGTGACGGGCAAAAAGCCCTGAAAGTAATTTATATTAAGCTTCCATATAGGAAGCCCCCAAGTAAAGTTTACACACATAGTGCGGCTGGAGTAATCCAGGAATTCGTACTGTATTAAATACCGTGTGTGAAAAGAAATAGATCGAGAAAGGAAAAGGGAGGGAGCTTAATTGAAAAAGGAGGGTTAAGGAGATGAACACTGAGTTCGGCGCTAGGCATAGAATCTCCGGAGTCTGGCCGCGTTCCATGGGTTCGGCTCGAGTCTGCTATCAGACGCATTACGTAAGCGGTACGCTCCTCCAGTAAGAACTTTGTCGATGATGAAGGGGCCTTCGCACTTCAGTTTGAGCTTGTCCTTCTTCTTTTCCGGTAAGCGTAGAACGAGTTCACCAATATTGTAAGTTTTGGCCCGCACTTCTCTACTTTGGTATCGTCGAGCCTGTTGCTGATAGAATGCGGAGTGGGCCTTAGCGACATCGCATTCCTCCTCCAAGGCATCCAAATTATCATGTCGATCTAACTCGGCTTCCTTCTCTTCGTACATGCATACGCGTGGCGAATCATGTATTATGTCGGAAGGTAGTACTGCCTCCGCGCCATACAACATAAAGAATGGTGTATATCCGGTGGTGCGATTCGGCATGGTCCGCAGCCCCTAGAGTACGGAGTCGAGCTCCTCGACCCAATGAGTATCCGACTCTGTCAAGGATCGCACTAGTCTGGGTTTGATGCCGCTCATGATGAGACCGTTTGCCCGTTCGACCTGACCATCTGTCTGAGGATGGTAGACGGAAGCATAGTCGAGCTTGATGCCCATTTTGCCGCATGAAGATTTCACCTCATCGGCCTTGAAATTTGAGCTATTATCGGTGATGATGCTATGGGGGACACCGTATCGGTGTATGACCCTGGATATAAAGTCTATCACTGGTCCGGATTCGGCCGTTTTCACTGGTTTGGCTTCAATCCATTTGGTGAACTTGTCTACCATGACCAATAAATATTTTTTCTTGTGGCTTCCCCCTTGAAGGGGTCCAACCATATCGACCCCCCAGACCGCGAAGTGCCAAGTTATATGGATTGTTCGGAGAGCGGTAGGGGGCATGTGACTCTGATTTGCAAAGAGCTGGCAACCGACGCAGTGTTTGACAAGGTCCTGTGCGTCTGCTTGGGCCGTCGGCCAATAGAAACCTGTATGGAAGGCCTTGCTGACTAGTGCTCGAGCGGCGGCGTGGTGCCCGCCTAGTCCGGCATGGATTTCAGCCAAGAGCTGCCGCCCTTCCTCTTCGGAGATGCACCTTTGGAGCACTCCAGACGCACTTTTCTTATAGAGTTCCCCTTCATGCACTTTGTAAGCTATAGAACGCCGGACAAAGCGTGCTTCATTTTGGTCTTCAGGGAGCTCCTGCCTATTTAAGTAGGCCAAGAAAGGCTTAGTCCACGGGGCAATGACAGCAATTATTTCGTGGGTTGGCGATGTTATTTCGATGGTAGAACCTCCGATTATGTCTGATAGTTTGGAATCTGGGGATGTATTCGGATCCGTGCTGATATTGCCGGACTCCCCTTCCCATATCACCGATGGCTTGAACAGCCTTTCCAGGAATATGTTAGGTGGGACAGGGTCGTGTTTAGCACCGATGCGGGCAAGGACATCTGCCGCTTGATTGTTTTCTCAAGCCACATGGTGGAATTCGAGCCCCTCAAACCGAGCTGAAATTTTAAGGACGGCATTGCGATAGGCCGCCATTTTCGGATCCTTGGCATCAAAGTCTCCATTTATTTGTGATATTGCGAGGTTTGAATCCCGCGCACTTCTAGGCGTTGAATGCCCATAGAGATTGCCATCCGAAGACCGTGCAACAGAGCCTCATATTCGGCTGCATTGTTGGAGTCTGTGTATAATATTTGGAGTACGTATTGGACCGTGTCTCCGGTGGAAGAGGTCAGGACTACACGTGCTCCCAATTCGGCCAGCATTTTAGAGCCGTCAAAGTGCATGATCCAGTTAGAGTACGCGTCGTACTCTTTAGGGAGTTCGGCTTCCGTCCATTCAGCGACGAAGTCAGCTAATACTTGCGACTTGATAGCCCGCCGAGGCTTGTATGTTATGTCGAACGGAAGGAGCTCGATGGCCCACTTAGCAATCTGGCCCGTGGCGTCGCGGTTATTTATTATATCATTTAGTGGTACCTCAGAGGCCACCGTAATCGAACACTCTTGAAAGTAGTGTCGCAACTTTCGGGATGACATGAAGACCGCATATGCTATTTTTGATAGTGTGGGTATTGGGATTTGCATGGGGTGAGGACCGTGGATACATAATAGAACGGCCTTTGGAGAGGGAATTTGTATCTGTCCACCTCTCGTTCGACGACGAGTACTGCGCTTACAACTTGATGTGTTGCAGCTATATACAGAAGCATGGGTTCGCCGATAGTTGGCGCTGTTAGGACTGGATTACTGGCCAGTAGGGTCTTAATTTCATCGAGTCCGGCCGCGGCTGCATCTGTCCACACAAAGTGTTCGGTGCGTCGAAGAAGGCGGTAAAGAGGCAATGACTTTTCTCCTAACCTGGAGATAAAGCGGCTCAAGGCAGCCACGCATCCAGCTAATTTCTAGATGTGTTTGAGTTCTGTTGGTATAGCCAACTGCGACAAAGCTCGGATTTTTGCCGGATTAGCTTCAATTCCTCTATTGGAAACAATGAAGCCCAACAGTTTTTCAGAGGGGACGCCGAAAACGCATTTCTACGGATTCAGCTTGATGTCGTATGTTCGTAAGTTGTCGTAGTTAAGCCTCAAGTCATCTATTAAGGTTTCGACGTGTCTTGTTTTTACGACTACGTCGTCCACGTATGCCTCCACTGTTTTGACGATTTGCTTTTCTAGGCATGTTTGAATCATGCGTTGGTATGTTGCGCTGCCATTCTTAAGCCCGAAAGGCATAGTGTTGAAGCAGAAGGGGCCATATGGCGTGTCACATCCCTAGCTTCTGGTAATGCACTAGGCTAGACCTCATGTGAGCATCATGTTTTATTTCAAATGAAATTTGAATTGAGGAATTTTCAAAGCCTCAGAAACCTTCTAAAAATGATCAACATTAAAATCTCCTCAAAGAAGTCCAAGAAAATGCTCCTTTTAGTCTCTGAAAATATTGCAAAGAGGTAAAACTCAAAACAATATTTTTGGTATCTCAGAGTTAATTATTTTGGTCCTTTGAATTAAATAAATAGCTATTTGCATTGGATATATATTTGATATATAAATAATATATGTCCAATAATTACTGGAACATTTTATGTGGTTTGGTATATTTTAGTTCTAGCCACATAATTATTTTCAGGATTTTATAAAATGGTTTAGTATTTATTTCTAAACCAAAACAAAACAGAACAAAATAGAAAACAATAAATAAAAGACAGAGGAGAGAAATCTCACCTGGACCTACCTGGCAGCCCACCTAGCTGGCCCAGCTGGTGGCCTAGCCCACCAAGGCCCATGCCAGTCATCCTCTACCTCTGCCAGTAGGCAGAGGAGGGAGACAGCGCACGCGCGCGCCGTGGCGACACGCCACCTCCCTGCCTGCCTGCATCCCACGCCACCGCGGCGCCTGAACCGCCTCCCCGGCCTCCCCTTGACCCCTGGACACCGCACTCTCCCCTCTTCGCTCCTCTCTCGCCGTTCCCCACCACAGCCGAGCGCGCCCATCGCCACCGACGCCGTTTACCGGGGCCACAGCCACCCCCCCTCGCTCCCTCTATGCATCCCTGAGCTCCGCCCTGACCCCGTGGAGCTACACACGCGACGCACGCGGCCAGAGGAGGCCGCAGTCGACCGGAGCGTCGTCGTCTTCATCTCCGGTGCCCGGAGATCGCCGTCGTCAATTCGCCGTTGCAGAGGCTTCCCCGAGCCCACCGAGCTTCTCTCCCGACCCCTCGTGAGCCCCTGTTCATTTCCCCTCTCTCCCCGTGCCGTCCGCGCCTTCTAACCACCCCGGCTGTCGGAGCCGACAGTTCCTCGCCGCCGGCGATGACACAGACGGGGCTAGAGCCACCGTAGCTAACCCCCGAGCACGGCAACGTGCTCAGCACCCTTCCAGGAGCCGAGCGCGCCCACCCGTGCGACCTGCCGTGCCCCCTAGCGCCAACCCCGACCTCGCCGTGCTCCGGCCGCCGCCCCGCTCGCCACCGTCGCCAAATCCGACCTCCCCAGCACGAACGGATGCCACGATTCGATGCGCGCACACACCAGCTACGCGTAGAGCCCCTCAGTCTCCGATTTGGTCGCCAGAGGAGGAATTCCGACCCCCTCCGCCGTCTCTGGCTCCGCCGGCGATGAGCCGCGGGTCAACTCCGGCGAGTTGACCCGGGGTTTGACCCCCCTGACGTGTGGGCCCCGCCCGGCTAACTAAGTTAGTTAGGGCTAATTAGATAGGCCACTGACATGCGGGCCCCGCCCGGCTAACTAAGTTAGTTAGGGCTAACTAACTTGGTTAGTTGACTGGGTCACTGACCAGTGGACCCCACTGGTCAGGTTTGACCTGGTCGACGCCTTTGACCTGCTGACGTCACCCCGGCGTCATGCTGACGCAATATTCCTTTTCTAGAATTTAGTTTATTTTATAAATAATCAGGAAATTCCAGAAAATAGCTAAAACTTCAATAAATCATAGAAAATTAACCGTAACTCCAAATTAAATAAATTATATATGAAAAATTATCAGAAAAATTCAAGGAATCCATCTGTACCATTTTCATGCATGTTTGAACAATGGTTGTCCTCTGTTTTGGACAAAACCAATAAAGGGCATTTAAATAATCACATATGGAGTTTGAATTTGAATCTTGTATTCAAACCAACCCCATTTAACTTGTTGCTAGTTGCATTAGCTCAAAACACATTCATATTGCCATGTCATAGCATGCATCATTTTGTGCATTGCATTGATTGTGTTTTTCTGTGTTGCCGGTATTTGTCCCCTCTCGATAGACGCGATACCGATGATGTGATCGTTGACACTGATGAAGACTCAATGTTATCTTCAGAAGTGCCAGGCAAGCAAAACCCCCTTGTTCATTCCGATACAATCCCACTCTCTCGCTCCTGCTCTCTTTTACTGCATTAGGACAACAACGATTCATCTGTTACCTGCTGCGGTAGCTGAACCCCTTTATCCTTTGCATGACCTGTCATTGCCACAGTAAATAGATGAAACCCACTAGCATGAGTAGGAGTTGTTTGAGCCCTGTTGTGCCTACTCATTCATGCTTGTTTGTCATGCCTGCTACTGCTTAGAGTTGAGTCAGGTCTGATTCATCGGGGATGAATCAGAGGCGTGTGAACAAGTCCTACTGTGTGTGAGCTAAGTGTGTGAACACGTTTTGGTAAAGGTAGCGGTGAGAGGCCATGTAGGAGTACATGGTGGGTTGTCTCATTGCAGCCGTCCTCAGGAACTGAGTTCTGTGTTTGTGATCCATGATTCAGCTACTACCACGCATTGGGCCCGAAACCAATGGACCCTCTCGGCTTCTTGACCCCCCTTGTCCTCTGTCCAGGAGTTGCAAGTAGTTTCTGGTGTTTGTAGTATGCTGGAGGCCGTGGGCAGCGCTGACCATAGGGGTGGGCTGTGATGCGGTAGGCACGTGGCCGGGTATACCGGGCGCCCGTTTGGTGTCACGGAACCCTGTTCACATCATTTGGGGCTGTGAGCGAAACTCCGGCCGGATCTCCTCATGGATGGAACCCGAATAGGCGATAAACCTGGACTAGAGACTTAGGTGATTAGGTAGGTCGTGGCCGACACCCACGTTGGGCTTCCGCTTGAAGGTTGCCGAGTACATGTCGTGTAAACGGCGGTAAGTGGTGAGAGCGTGTGTGAAGAAGTACACCCCTGCAGGGTTAACATCATCTATTCGAATAGCCGTGTCCGCGGAAAAGGACTTCTGGGTTGCTTATATCAGTTCATAGACAAGTGAAAGTGGATACCCTAAAATACACAAGATAAGCGTGAGTGCTATGGATGGCGTTCTCGTAGGGAGACGGGAGCGGTTCCATAGTGGTGTATTGATATGGTGAAGATGTGGACTCGTGTGCGCCACCTCAAAAGAGTTACATTGCAGTCGTAGTTTAGGATAGCCACCGAGTCAAAGCTGGCTTGCTGCAGTTAAACCCCACCATCCCCTTTGTTGATAATGATGCATATGTAGTTAGTTCTGATGTAAGTCTTGCTGGGTACATTTGTACTCACGTTTGCCTATTTTATGTTTTTGCAGAGAGACTTCGGTCTCACTAGTAGTTCCACGTGGACTTCGACGTTTAGCTTGTTACCTCAGCTACGATCTTGTGCCCTCGGCAGGATCTGGTAGATAGTCAGGCTTCTCAGCCTTTTTCATTTATAGATGTCTGTACCCAGACATGATAGCTTCCGCTTGTGCTTTGACTTGTATGCTCTGAGTGTTGGGTCATGAGACCCATGTTTGTAATATCTCGCTCCCCGGAGCCTATTGATTAAATACTTGAGTCGTAGAGTCATGTTGTGATGCCATGTTGTATTTGCACATATCGAGCATATTGGGTGTATGTTATTGAAATGCTTGGTATGTGTGGGATCTGACCATCTAGTTGTTTATCTTTAGTAGCCTCTCTTACCGGGAAATGTCTCCTAGTGTTTCCATTGAGCCTTGGTAGCTTGCTACTGCTCTGGAACACTTAGGCTGGCCGGCATGTGTCCTTCTTCGTTCCTGTGTCTGTCCCTTCGGGGAAATGTCATGCGATGAATACCGGAGTCCTGTTAGCCCGCTACAGCCCGGTTCACCGGAGTCCTGCTAGCCCAGTGCTACAGCCTGGATTCACTCGCTGATGACCGACACGTTCGATGCTGGGTCATGGATGCCTGTCCCTGTAAGTCTGTGCCACTTTGGGTTTACGACTAGCCATGTCAGCCCGGGCTCCTTATCATATGGATGCTAGCGACACTGTCATATACGTGTGCCAAAAGGCGCAAACGGTCCCGGGCAAAGGTAAGGCGACACCCGTGGGAATACCGTGTGTGAGGCCGCAAAGTGATATGAGGTGTTACATGCTAGGTCGATGTGGCATTGAGTCGGGGTCCTGACATGGCGTTATGAAAGCTGTTGCAGCTTGGTCGGACTCTGCCATCTTTATTTGATGGTATCCAGAGTATGCGTCGAGGAAACACAACGAGTCTTGTCCGGCTATGGCATCGATGATTTGATCGATGCGAGGGAGGGGAAAGGGATCCTTGGGGCAAGCCTTGTTAAGGTCTTTGAAGTCGACGCACATGCGCTAGGATTTGTCCTTCTTTGGTACCATTACCAAGTTCGCCAGCCAATTCGGATGTTTGATATCTCTGATGAATCCGGCCTCAAGTAGCTTGGCTAGCTCCTCCCCCATAGCTTGCCATTTGGGCTCTGAGAACCGCCTTAGGGTCTGTTTAACACATTTGTATCCCTTTAGTATGTTAAGGCTGTGTTCGGCCAACTCGCGCAGGATGCCCGGCATGTCCGATGGGTGCCAGGCGAAAATCTCCCAATTTTCGCGCAAGAATTCTCGTAGTGCGGCGTCCATAGTGGGACTCAACTGTGTCCCAATGGAGGCTGTCTTCGTGGGGTCCGTTGGGTGGACTTGGAATTTAACTATCTCATCTGCGGGTTTAAATGAGGTGGACTTGGGTCGCTTGTCGAGTATCACGTCGTCCCTGTCCACGGTGGTGCGCATCATTGTTAATTCATCTGCCGCTAGGGCTTCGGATAGTGCTTCCAAGGCTAGTGCTGCGGTTTTGTTTTCGGCGCGGAGTGCGATGTCCGGATCACTAGCTAGAGTGATGATTCCATTGGGTCCGGGCATTTTAAGCTTCATATACCCGTAATGGGGTATGGCTTGAAAGCTTGCAAACGCGTCCCGCCCTAGAAGGGCGTGGTATCCGCTGTTGAAAGGAGCCACTTGGAAAGTGATTTCTTCGGACATGTAATTCTCTGGGGTGCCGAATACCACATCAAGCGTGATTTTTCCCGCACACCGTGCCTCCCGACTAGGGATAATTCCTCTGAAGGTTGTGCCGCTTTGTTCAATGCAGTTGTTGTCAATTTCCATCTTCTTGAGTGTTTCTTCGTAGATTAGGTTTAATCCGCTTCCAACCGTCCATGAGTACTTTAGTGAGCCGAAAGCCGTCCACTATTGGGCTGAGGACTAGAGCGGTCGGCGCCCGGACGGACTGAAATTGGGGTTCATCACTGGCACCGAAAGTTATAGCAGTGTCGTTCCACGGATTTATTTTGGCCACATGACAGATTTCAGCGGAGCTTCAATGAGGTCGTTTACGCCTGTTGTTTGAGGCGAAGGTCTCGAAGACCGTTAGTAACGTATTGTGTTCCTTGGCAGGATATTGTTCTGCTTTGTGGCACTCGAGGAGATCCTCACCACTTTTTTCTACCTGCCGAAGTATCCAACATGCCCTAAGGTTATGGGTTGGTACTGCTTCCGACGTACTGTAGAGCTTACATGGCCCATTGAGCCATCCTTCCAATACGGTTCCACGCCCTGGGGCGGGCTTCGGTTTCTTGGGAATTGAATCGGTCGACTTACGAGAGTTCGGCCGTTTAGTTCGGACAAAGGTTCTAGTGGGGGCCATACTATCCCAAAATTCTGTTTGGGTCTTCCAGGCGCTTTCCATCGCACAGCACTTCTGTACAATGGTTGCCAAGTCCATAAAGTGTACTATGTCATGGCGATTTATGGCATTAAGGAGTCCTTTGTTCGTGCAGTTTCTGCAGAGAGACTACGTCCTCCTTGTGGTAGTCCTTGACCTTATTAAGAGCAAGGAGAAATCTGGCCCAATAATGGTGTACCGTCTCCTGGGGCTCCTGCCTGATACGGGAGAGACGGTTTAAGTCCGAGCGGGCGTCATTGGATGAATCCAGATTCTGATCCGATCTGACGTCCAGGGGCACGGGAAGTACCGAGCCTGACAGTTCGGGATCTGGAGTATTACCTAATCCCTTTGGCCCAACGCCCGATTCTAAGTCCGGGACCTGGGTCATGTCTTCCTTTGGGTGGGTGTTCGGCTCACCGAATTCGGTGATCCGGACATAATTCTTCCTCAAAGTTGAGGGGCAACCCACATGTGGTTTCTCCACTACCGCTATCTCGTGGGTGGCCGGCAGGGATCTAATGTCCCTCTGGTTGGGTTTAAGCCCAATCCAGTCGTAGTCCATTGCGACTCCCAAAGTGGCAATGCGGTCCAAGAGCTCGTTAAGAGAGGAGAGCTCTATTGGATCCATCTGTTCGGCAAGCTCAGAATCGATGCGAAGGTTATGTGTGATGACCCGAGAGGCCATCGTCGGTGCGACATCCGATGGGGCGGTCATAATGAAGCTGCCAAGCTGGAGAGTCTGACCTACAGCCAGTGCTCCCCCAGAGGTGATGTCGTCCTTGGCAACGAGATGAGCCATCGAGCCTTTGCAGCGATGACATGGAGGAACTCTCAATGAAAGCACCAATGTCGGTGTCAAAACCAGCGGATCTCGGGTAGGGGGTCCTGATCTATGCGTCTTAGGCTGATGGTAACAGGAAGCAAGGGACACAATGTTTACCCAAGTTCGGGCCCTCTCGATGGAGGTAAAACCCTACTTCCTGCTTGATTAATATTGAAGATATGTGTATTACAAGAGTAGATCTACCACGAGATCGTAGAGGCTAAGCCCTAAGAGCTAGCCTATGATGGTATGATTGTAATTGTGATCGGCCTTCTAAGGACCATCCTCTCTGGTTTATATAGACACCGGAGAGCTAGGGTTTACATGGAGTCGGTTACAAGGAAGGACATATAATATCCGGATCGCCAAGCTTGTCTTCCACGCAAAGTAGAGTCCCATCCGGACACGAGCCGAAGTCTTGAGTCTTGTATCTTGACGCTTCTATAGTCCGAACGATGAATATAGTCCGGCTGTCCGGATACCCGTTATCCAGGACCCCTCAGCTGGCACTTCCTCTGGATGAACACGAGCGGTGTCGTCAGCCCCAGAGTACAACCACATGGGATGGTCACGGGACTGAAGAGGCTGGATGCGTCGACTGAGGAATACTTCCAGCAGGTCCATGCTAGTGACACCCTCATTAATCAGTTAGACCACTTTCTAAAAACACAAGTGCTCCCTAGGTGGTTTTTGTAATTAATGTCAACATATCTCTTGTTGGACTAACACTTTTATCTAGTATATTTCAGATAAGTTCAACATTGGAGTGGTATGGACTAAAGGATGTGGGACCTCCTTCAAGATGCTAAGGACAAAGGGTTGGCTCAAGCTTCAAGCTCAAGACTCTTCATTTTACATTTCAGTGATCCAAGATCATATTGAGCCTATAGGAAAGCCAATACTATCAAGGAGGGATGAGGTGTTGCTTAATGAGCCTCTTGCTTCATGTGCTTAGTGATATGCTCCAAAAACCCTCAACCACTTTCTCACATCCACATATGTCCTAAACCTAAAGTCAAACTCAGACCCACTGATTCTTTCTATCCGGCGCCATCGAGTTTTGATGTCTTAGCTGCTGCCACAAACCCTAGGCAAATCGGTCTCACCGATAGGGATCTCGGTCTCACCAAGATGGGATTGTAATCTCTCTGTGTATGCCCATTATCAAAATCGGTCTCACCGAGTTTGAGCAATCGGTACTACCGAGATTACAATGGAAACTTCCTGGTTGACTCATTACCAAAATCGGTCCCACCGAGTTTGATAATCGGTCCAACCGAGTTTGCCTGACCAACTCTCTGGTTAGCTAATTACCAAAATCGGTCCTACCGAGTTTGTGTAATCGGTCTCACCGAGATTACATTATGCCCTAACCCTAACCATATCGGTCCTACCGAGTTGCATCTCGGTCCCACCGAAAATCCTAACGGTCACTAGGTTTACTAAATCGGTCCGACCGAGTCTGTTGAATCGGTCCCACCGAGTTTGGTAAATTGTGTGTAATGGTTAGATTTTGTGTGGAGGCTATATATACCCCTCCACCTCCTCTTCATTCGTGGAGAGAGCCATCAGACTAAACCTACACTTCCAACTCACCATTTCTGAGAGAGAACCACTGTCTCATGTGTTGAGGCCAAGATATTCCATTCCTACTGAGGGAGTCCTGGACTAGGGGGTGTCCGGATAGCCGAACTATCACCATCAGCCGGACTCCAAAACTATGAAGATACAAGATTGAAGACTTCGTCCCGTGTCCGGATGGGACTCTCCTTGGCGTGGAAGGCAAGCTTGGTGATACGGATGTGTAGATCTCCTACCATTGTAACCGACTCTGTGTAACCCTAGCCCTCTCCGGTGTCTATATAAACCGGATGGCTTTAGTCCGTAGGACGAACAACAATCATACCATAGGCTAGCTTCTAGGGTTTAGCCTCCTTGATCTCGTGGTAGATCTCCTCTTGTAACACACATCATCAATATTAATCAAGCAGGACGTAGGGTTTTACCTCCATCAAGAGGGCCCAAACCTGGGTAAAACATCGTGTCCCTCGTCTCCTGTTACCATCCGCCTAGACGCACAGTTCGGGACCCCCTACCCGAGATCCGCCGGTTTTGACACCGACATTGGTGCTTTCATTGAGAGTTCGTCTGTGTCGTCGCCGATAGGCTCGATGGCTTCTTCGATTATCTTCAACGACGCAGTCTAGGGTGAGACCTTCCTCCCCTGACAGATCTTCGTATTGGGCGGCTTTGCACTGCAGGCCAATTCGCTTGGCCATCTAGAGCAGATCGAAAGTTACGCCCGTGGCCGTCAGGTTAGATTTGGAAGTTTGAACTTCACGGCTGACATCCACGTGGACTTGATCTTTGATGGATTCGGGCCACAGCCAAGCGCGCCGCACTGTCACGACGGGCATGATTTAGCTCTGCAGTCGGACAGTACCCTGGAGGCCGTACTCGAGCCCGCTCTGATCTTCAATTCGGAGCCGGCTGCACAGATCGAGGACGGATGGCTAGACACCGCCTCGGGGGCTGCAATCTCTACGACGATAGAGCCGAACACTGATCTATCCCTCACGAAGCTCGAAGCTCCGAGGTGCCGGACTCCTTGCTGGACTCCGAACCTCCCGCGCCCCCACCAATCGAATCCGGTTGGGCGCCGATCATGGAGTTTACTGCCTCGGACATCTTTCAACACTCACCTTTTGGCAACATCCTGAGTTCGCTAAGGTATCTCTCATTATCAGGAGAGCCCTGGCCGGACTGCGGCCAGGACGGTTGGGATGCGGACGACGAAGAAATTCAAAGCCCACCCACCACCCACTTGGTAGCCACTGTCGATGCTCTAACCGACATGCTAGACTACGACTCCGAAGACATCGACGGTATGGACGATGATACCAGAGACGACCAAGAACCAGCGCCTACCGAGCACTGGAAAGCCACCCCAACTCACGACGTATACATGGTGGATACACCAAAAGGAAGCGACAATGAGGAAAAACGGGACGTGGCGAAGGACAACTCCCCCAACAAACAACCAAAACAGCGACGCAAGCGCCGCCCGAAGACCGGCCTCGATAAAAACGGCCCCCATACGGACCCGGCCCTAGAGCAGGGCGAAGCAGTGGACGACGCACACGCCACCAAGCAGCCATCCGAACATGATGAACTAGACGAGCAACCCATCCTCGGCGAAGACGATCTCACATCACAAGAGCATACGAACCTTCACAAAAGGCTCGTCGCCACTGCAAGAAGTTTGAAGAAGCAAAAGCGGAAGCTCAAAATAGCGGAGGACGCACTCAGAATGAGATGGAGCAAAGTACTCAACACCACAGATAAATATGACGCTAGTCACCAGACAAAGAGCTATCCGAAGCGCAAGCTGTTGCCCGAATTTGACGAGGAGGCCTTAGAGCCCCCGTGGTCAAAAAAGAAAGAAGCCGCCTGGCTGGATAGACGACCAGATGACAGGCCAAGAGCAACAAGGGGCGCCGCTCACAAGCCGGCACACGATCAGCTTAAAGATCCTCGGAAAAAGGTTGACCCAGCCAGGTCTATCTATGGGCCAAAAAAGAAGATTCCAGGAAGCAATATAACCCGCCAAGCATTTGAAGACAATGGCACACCCAAATACAGGGGCGCCGCACACCCACTATGATTCACCGACGAGGTGCTGGATCATGGATTTCCAGCGGGATTCAAACCCGTAAACATAGAGGCATATGACGGACAACAGACCCCGGAGTCTGGATTGAGGATTATATCCTACACATACATATGGCCGGAGGAGACGATCTCCATGCCATAAAATACCTACCCCTCAAGCTCAAAGGGCCAGCTCGACATTGGCTTAAAAGCCGCCCAAAAAATACCATTGGAAGTTGGGAAGAGCTTGAAGATGCGTTTCGAGCAAATTTTCAAGGGACTTATGTCCGCCCTCCGGATGCAGATGATTTAAGTCACATAACTCAACAGCCCGAAGAGTCAGCACGCAAATTCTGGAACAGGTTCCTCACTCAAAAGAACCAAATAGTCGACTGTCCGGACGCTGAAGCCTTAGCAGCCTTTAAACACAACGTCCGAGACGAATGGCTCGCCAGACACCTCGGCCAGGAAAAACCAAGAACAATGGCCACACTAACAAGCCTCATGACCCGCTTTTGCGCGGGGGAAGACAGCTGGCTGGCTAGATGCAGCACCAGCAACCCGAGTACATCCGAAGTCAGGGATGGAAATGGGAAATCACGACGTAGAAAAGATCAGCGCCGGAATAAGGAAAATGGCCCAAACAGTACGGCGGTCAACGCCGGATTCAAAAGCCCTCGGCCGAATAACAAAACACTGCCCCTCAAGGACAACAGTGACGAGCTATCCAACCTAAACAAGATTCTGGACAGGCTATGTCATATACATGGTACCTCTGGAAAGCCTGCAAACCATACCCACAGAGATTGTTGGGTCTTCAAGCAGTCCGACCGACTTAACGCCGAACACAAGGGGCTCGATACACCAAGCGAAAGTGACGAACCCCAAGTGCAGCACTCCGAAAAACAGAAGACTTTCCCACTAGAAGTTAAAACAGTGAACTCACTTCATGTGATAACACGAAAGCACAGCGCGGCACCCGTCATGCCAGGACACCGTCCGTAGAATGGGGATAGACCCTACCAAAATTCGCCATAACAGCACTCCCTTCAAAGGAGTGACGCTAGGCCTTTAAGCCAATTATACGGGCTCTATACCACTAGAGGTTGTGTTCGGTTCATCCGACAACCTCCGTCGCAAAAAGCTCACTCTCCACAGCGCCCCATTTTACAGTGGCCATCAAGCACTACCGGGACGCAAAGCCCTCGCTCGCTTTAACGCAATACCACACTACACGTCTCTTATACTTACAATGCCCGGTCCACGCGGCATAATCTCATTAAAGAGTAACTCCGAGTGTTCCTCGACCACGGAGAGCGTGGGGCTGCCTTGACAGCCACTCCGACCTTGGAGGTCAAGGCCCCTAAACACAGGTCATTCAGACCCCGAACACGGTTAGGAGAGTCCGGCGTAAATAAACAAGGGGCTTCCCAGCCGCATACCCCCTTTATAAGGGGCCGCACGTCTAAATGATGAGAACCAATAAAGCTCAGCTTTCTTTATTTGCCAAATTATACTTTAATACAACTTTTGCACGATATTTCTTAGAAACTAAGTCCTTCTCTTTTACAGATGAAGCACGTGCTACACTCGTCCAGGATACAGCACAACGGAGACACAGGCGCAGACGTGCAGCAGGGACCCGTTGCAAGGATTCTTTTCAGATTAAGACCGTGCGTAAACCTTTCTTACTGTCTCTTGTTGATACACATCCCCCGGTTTCCTACCATAGCCGAGGAGGAGGCTGGCGTTTTGGCATCGGCCGCGTCAGAATTTCCCGCCTGTACCTGGACACTAGGGGCTTAGGGCATTGTTCTGCTCGGTATCATAAAGACCGAACACCTCAGGGAGTGTTCGGCGTCTCGAGTTAGGCCTTATATGCATCAGCTCCGAATCATGTCTTTGGTCAAATGTTGGGTTTGCCCGGCTCCTGTGTTTTGCTACCTTACGTTCCGTATCATCGGCTAACGCGGCACCAGGAGAACTACTGCGATTGTGCCCCGGTTCGGCCAGGCGAGAACCTCAGTAGAGAAAGCCGAAAACTGACTATCATGATATAGCGAGAGACTAGTCAACCACTCGATCGACCATTGGAATGTTTAGAATTCCTCCGCTTTGACGAAGGACCGCTTCCCGTTCAGGCACATATGCACCCCGAGTTCGGAGAAGCACGGTGTCGCTAGGGGCTATATAGTAGCCCCACATTCGAGCTCCTATGGCTAAGTGAAAGTGATAAAGTGTTATAGTCCGGTTGCCTAGTTTGCTACGCTATCACCTCCTTAAAAGGACCAAGACGTTGGATTAAGTGTGAAAAAGTGCTTTTCTATTTGCAAACACCCCCACACCATGTGCGTGGGGGCTGAAGCCAAAGATTGCCGTCTTTCAGATTACACATACATATACGGCCGCACAGGAGATAGTTCAGTACTTGAACACACAAGTATAAAAAGTTGTATTATAAACATGATCTCAGAAATCATACATGTCATTCAAACATAACATTTTTCGAGCACTGCGACTCTATTAAACGAGCGCCCTGCAGGACTTCCTCAAAATAGTGCTCGGTGGGGAATCGGCTTTTGTCCGAACCCCGGGATGCAACAGCGGTGGCATCCATCTCCGCCCAGTATGTCTTACCACGGGCGAGGGCCATCCATGCACCTTCTATACACGCCGACCGCTTCATCGCCCCAATACGGGGCACCGCCCCAAGGAATTGCTGCAACAAGCCAAAATAACTCTTCGGCTTGGGCCTTCCCGGCCAAAGATGAGCGACCACATCCGTCATGGCAAGTCCGGACAATCTATTAAGCTCAGCCCACTCAACCAGCCGATCACTCAACGGAAGTGGATGCTCCAGACTATGGAATTGAGACCAGAAAAGCTCTTCCATTTCGTGATCCTTCTGGCTTCAGAAGTGCACGACTGCGTCCGCCGCACTCGCTGCCAAGTCCAGATAAGGATCCTCCACACCGTACAAACGGCCCAACTGAGCATACTTCGGATCTCTGAACTTCCTACGGAGCATAAAGGGCTTTCCAGCCACAATGTCTCCGACCTGACGCAGTTCCTCCTTCATAGCCCGCATCTTATTATGGGCATCATTGGCTTCGGCGTCGGCCTTCTTCAGGCCCTCTTACTCCACTCGGTGTTCTCTTTCAAGAACCTCCTAGCGGTCGGTTGCAACTTTTAATTTCGCGGCCATTCCGGCCATCTCCTCCCTGCTTCGGCAGTGAGCAGCCTTCTCGGCTTCTAGCTCTTCCGCTGCCTTCGAGGCAGCCGCCTCGCTTTTTCTGGCTTGCTCCTTGGCCCGAACAAGTTCTACTCGCAGGTCTTCCACAGCATCAGCACCATCTACATCAAGCATACAAATTGTAAGGAACAGGCGTCAGCTCCCTTACTAGATGACCGCGGAGCAACCACATACCTTGTGACTCATCAAGTCGTTTATTGACCAGCGAGATGTCCGCATCCGCAACATCGAGTTGCCTCTTCAGTTCGGCAACTCCATCAGTCCGGCTGGCTACCGAACGTTCTACCACCTGCATAGGAAAGGCGACATTCTATGACTGAGATTATGATCCTTGGCACGCTATCGCTTTCGACAGCATACCAAGTCTCAGGGGCTACTATCTATACAGGGCGCACTTGATGTGCAAAACTATCAAAAGGTATGTCATTTTTTGTGTACCTCAAAACCTGTCAGCAAGCTTCCGACGGCCTCACACAACCCGCCCTCGGCGGACAAGATCTTTTCAATCACCTTACTCATTAATGTGCGGTGATCTTCCGAGATAGACGCCCTCTTAAGCAAATCCTGCAGCTCCACCGGCCGTACTCCACTGGGTGCCAAACTCTCCGGCCCCACCGGACTCGGGGAGACCCTCCGTGACGACACCTCAGGGTTGTCCACCCCGCACGATGGGGCAGCAGATGGAGGCGTTTCACTCTCCATCATCTCCGGACGAAGGTCTCCCGAAGATGAGCTGTGCTGAGACAGACTGAGATCCGAACTACAAGATGAAAACTTCGGTTATCCTCAGAAATTAAGCAGGGGTGCCCACTATTACAAAATTTCCCCTTTTTTACTTACGGCTCGCTGGAGGGTTGATTCCTCCGAGGAGACAGTATGGCCGGGGCTCTTCCCGGCACAGGACCTTCCGGTACAGACTTCTTTCTCCGCTTTGAGGACTTGGCCTCCGGGTCTTCGGAAGCTGTCCTCTTCTCCCCCTAGAAGGAGGGACTCTTGATTCCTCACTTATTAAAGGCCTCCTTGGCAGAGGTGGTAGTTCCCCTGTGCCCCCCTTCGCCATCCTTTGAAGGTGCAACCTCCAACATTTTGATTAACATGGGATCCTGCATGGTCTCAGGGAGGGGGGCGGACACCGTATCAGTTTTGCTTGCGCTATCCACTCCTGTCCAAGGGATAGTTGGTAAAAGGCAAACTCACGATAAATTGATGGACAATGTGTCCGGACACAGGGCTACTTACTTGAGTATCTGGGCGATTGCAGCTTAGGCTAGCATCCTCGGTCAACTCCGGACGCATCTCCTGTGATCCGAAGAACAGTTTGTACATCTCCGCGGGTGTCAAACCCATGAAGTATTGAAGAGCTCGTGGTCCCTCCGGATTAAATTCCCACAGGCGGAGGGGGCGACGTTTGCAGGGCAGTAGGAGCCGGATCAGCATAACCTGTACCACTGCGACTAGATTGATCTCCCTTTCTTGGAGGCCTCGAATCCGGTCCTGCAACAGGGGTACGTCTTTGGACGGCCCCCAGTCACGCCCCTTGTTGACCCATGACGTCCACTGTTGTGGAGGGCCCGAGCGGAAAACGGGCGGCGGCCTCTGCCTGCTGCCCCTGGGAGCGGTGATATAGAACCACTCCTGTTGCCACAAGCCGAGCTCCTCCTGAAAAGAGCCCTCGGGCCATGGAGCATCGGCCCTCTTGCTTATGACCGCCCCTCCGCACTCTGCCTGACGCCCCTCAATCATCTTCGGCTCCACATTGAAGGTTTTGAGCCACAAGCCGAAGTGAGGGGTAGTGTGGAGGAAGGCTTCGCAAACGACAATAAACGATGAGATGTGGAGGATGGACTCCGGAGCCAAGTCATGGAATTCCAGCCCATAGTAAAACATGAGCCCCCTCACGAAGGGGTCCGTCGGGAAGCCTAAACCCCGACGGAGGTGAGACACGAACACAACGCTCTCGCCGGGCTCGGGACTAGGAATAACTTGCCCTCGGGCAGGCAACCTATGCGAAATCTCGTAGGTCAAGTACCTGGCGTCTCTCAGCATTAACACGTCCTCTTCCGTGACGGAGGAGGGCATCCACTGGCCTTGTAGATCGGAGCCGGACATTGTCGAAGGCCGAAGGTACCCGAATCTGGAGCCCTGGGTGTTGGAACTCGGGGGCGAGGGGCGGATTCGATTGAGCATTGAAGAAAAGGAACTGGCCTTGGTCTCATTATAAAGAGGAAGAATACCGAGATCCGTCCTCGTGACCGTTTGGAACCCGCCTTCGATGGAGGGGGTGTGGCAACGGGCGCGGTTGGGTTACCCACGTCCGTATTTATGGGAATCGCAGAATAAGGGGAACACGATCTCTGCTTTGACAAGACGTGCCGAGGAAACCGCTTCGCTAAACGTGCTGAGGTGGTACAATAAAAACAATTTAAGCAAAAGGCTTGGTAGTGGTGTGACGTCACACCATCAGATACGTCAGCAGATTGAACTTGTGTAAATATTATTCTCTCTACGGTGGTATGTGGAAATTATTTTTGCAGGGCCAGACACTATCCTGGTGTTCACAATCTTCTATAAATTATTCGGAGGAGGAACCCGCCTTGCAATGCCGAAGACAATATGCGCGCCAGACTCGTCGTCATTGAAGCCTGGTTCAGGGGCTACTGAGGGAGTCCTGGACTAGGGGGTGTCTGGATAGCCGAACTATCACCATCGGCCGGACTCCAAAACTATGAAGATACAAGATTGAAGACTTCGTCCTGTGTCTGGATGGGACTTTCCTTGGCGTGGAAGGCAAGCTTGGCGATACGGATGTGTAGATCTCCTACCATTGTAACCGACTCTGTGTAACCCTAGCCCTCTCCGGTGTCTATATAAACCGGATGGATTTAGTCCGTAGGATGAACAACAATCATACCATAGGCTAGCTTCTAGGGTTTAGCCTCCTTGATCTCATGGTAGATCTACTCTTGTAACACACATCATCAATATTAATCAAGCAGGACGTAGGGTTTTACCTCCATCAAGAGCGCCCGAACCTGGGTAAAACATCGTGTCCCTCGTCTCCTGTTACCATCCGCCTAGACGCATAGTTCGGGACCCCCTACCCGAGATCCGCCGGTTTTGACACCGACACCTACCATATGAATCTTGATCTCTAGCCTTCCCCAAGTTGCTTTCCACTCAAATCCTCTTTCCACCAGATCCAAATCATATGAGAGAGAGTTGAGTGTTGGGGAGACTATCATTTGAAGCTCAAGAGCAAGGAGTTCATCATGAACGCACCATTTGTTACTTCTTGGAGAGTGGTGTCTCCTAGATTGGCTAGGTGTCACTTGGGAGCCTCCGACAAGATTGTGGAGTTGAACCAAGGAGTTTGTAAGGGCAAGGAGATCGCCTACTTCGTGAAGATCTATCGCTAGTGAGGCAAGTCCTTCGTGGGCGACGGCCATGCTGGGATAGACAAGGTTGCTTCTTCGTGGACCCTTCATGGGTGGAGCCCTCCGTGGACTCGCGCAGCCGTTACCCTTCGTGGGCTGAAGTCTACATCAATGTGGATGTACGATAGCACCACCTATCGGAACCACGCCAAAAACATCCGTGTCTCCAGTTGCGTTTGAATCCTCCAAACCCTTCCCCTTACATTCTTGCAAGTTGCATGCTTTACTTTCCGCTGCTCATATACTCTTTGCATGCTTGCTTGATATGTGTTGTGAATTTTAAGCTTGTGCCTAAACTCCACTTAGTTTTAAAAAGGCTAAAAACTGCAACTTTGGTACTTAGTGTCTAATCACCCCCCTCTAGACACCTCTTCTCAAGGTCCTACAAGTGGTATCAGAGCATTGGTCTCCATTGCTTTGGTTTAATCACCATTGGAGGAAGATGGATGAGTCTACTTTGGGGAGTCTTAGACATAGAGTGCCTATTCTTGATGGAGAGTATTTTCATGAGTGGAAAAATGAGATGCTTGTAATTTTCAATCAATATCATTTGAACAAGTACATTGCTAGTCCTTGTGCACCTTGTGTTGATCCTATGCATCCTACACTTGATGAGTCAATTGACATGATTAGGAATGTTAGAACTGTTAATCTTATCACTAGAGGCTTGCCTAAAAACTTGATTATAAAACTGCCTACTCTTGAGTGTGCCTACACTATACGGAAATTTCTTGAGGAACGATTTCCTGATTATTCTTTGAAAAATCTTGAGGAAATTATCCATAAGTCTATTTCCTTGAGTAAGATGAATACTAGTGATCCTATGTTTGGTGATCGTCTATTTGAGCTTACAAACCTTATGCGTGCCAAAGTAAATGTTGGTATTATTAGTGATATTATTTCCGAAGCTATAAAAATTCATAGACAAGATCATTGTCAAAATGACTCTAACGAATCACTCTCTCTAGGATTTGATCCACCACATGACGATGTTGAACATGGATACTATGATGAGGATGATGATAGTGACTTCGATCTTGATGATGCAATGAAACATTTTGGTCTGATGGCAAATCTTCGAGGATATATGTCAGGAGGAAAGGAATGGGTCCTTGATAGTGGATGTACCGATCACATGACCGGAGATAAAGACATGTTTCGTGAGCTTGCTGATAATGATAGTCCTTGAAAGTATGTCACTTTCGGTGAAAACTCAAAGGGTAGGGTGGTTGGCCTCGGTAAGGTGTCCATCTCACATGATAGCTCCATACAAAATGTCATGCTCGTTGAATCTCTTGGATACAACTTACTTTTAGTATCTAGACTTGCTGACTTTGGTTTCAATGTCTTATTTACTGAAGTTGATTGCCAAGTGTTTCGTTGAGACAATCATAAAATGGTCTTTACCGGTATATGTAGAGGTGATCTTTACATTGTTGATTTCACTAAAAAGTCTCAACCTAAAACTTGCTTCATTGCTAAATCCTCAAAAGGTTGGTTATGGCATAGACGACTAGGTCACGTTGGCATGAGAGACCTTGACAAGCTTATTAAAGGAAATCATATCCTTGGAGTTAATGATGTCATATTTGATAAGGATAGCCTTTGCAGTGCTTGTCAGGCAGGTAAACAGGTTAGAGGAAGGCATCCCATGAAGAACATTGTGACCACAAGGAGGCCACTTGAGCTACTTCACATGGATCTCTTTGGTCCCAACTCTTACAAGAGTCTCGGTGGAAATTCTTTTGGTCTAGTTATAGTCGATGATTTTTCTAGATTTACCTGGGTGTTCTTTCTCGATGATAAATCGCAGGTTCAGAAGATCTTCAAAAACTTCACTAGGAAGGCCCAAAATCAGTTTGAAGTGAAGATCAAGAAGGTTCGCAGTGACAACGGAACGGAGTTCAAGAACGCAAATGTGGACACCTTTCTTGACGAAGAAGGGATTTCACATGAGTTCTCGGCTACGTACACACCTCAACAAAATGGAGTTGTTGAGAGGAAGAACCAGACGCTCATCGAAATGGCGAGAACGATGCTTGATGAGTACAAAACACCGAAGCACTTTTGGGCGGAAGCGGTTGAGACAGCTTGTCATGCAACAAATCGCTTGTATCTTCACAAGCTACTCGGCAAGATGGCATACGAGCTCCTTACCGGTAACAAACCCCAAGTTGGATACTTTCGAGTATTCGGCTCAAAGTGGTACATTCTTGATAAGCATCATCGTTCTAAATTTGCTCCTAAGTCTCATGAAGGTTTCCTGCTAGGTTATGGCTCAAACTCTCACACATACCGTGTCTACAACAATTTCACCCGAAAGGTTGAAGAGATGGTAGATGTGAAGTTTGATGAATCTAACGGCTCGCAAGTAGAGCAACTGACAATTGATGTAGGAGACAAAGATCCTTCGGAAGCAATCCAAGACTTGTCTATTGGCAAGGTTCGTCCAACGGAGGTGAAGGAGAGTACTCCGTACATCCAAGTGGAAGCTTCTACTTCATGACAAGGTGAACCAAGAGTTGATACGGAAGCATCCATAAGTGGGACACACCAAGATGAAGGAAACAAGGAAGTGCATCAAGATGAACGTCAACAACCTCCTTCTCCACCACGACAAGAGAACGACTATGCCAACAATGAAGAAGGCCAAGAATAAGAACAAGATGAATAAGATGTTCAACGAAGATCCAAGCAAAAGCTTTCACGAGTTTGAGCAAGAATTGCTAAAGACCATCCCATCGAACAAATCTACAATGATATTCAAACTGGGAGAATCACTTGCTCTAAAACTCGTCTAGCTAACTTTTGTGAAAACTATTCTTTCATCTCTAGCATTGAACCTATGAAGGTCGAAGAAGCATTGGAAGATCCGGATTGGATAAATGCTATTCATGAAGAGCTACACAACTTTGAGAGGAACCAAGTTTGGACATTGGTTGAGAAGCCCGACAACAACCACAACATCATCGGTACCAAATGGGTGTTTCGCAACAAGCAAGATGAAGATGGACAAGTAGTTCGCAACAAAGCATGTCTCGTCGCCCAAGGCTACACACAAGTCGACGGTATGGACTATGGTGAGACTTATGCTCCCGTTGCTAGACTTGAGTCTATTCGCATCTTACTTGCCTATGCTAATCACCATGATATCACATTGTACCAAATGGACATTAAAAGTGCTTTTCTAAATGGTGAAATAGAGGAGGAAGTTTATGTTAAACATCCTCCTGGCTTTGTCAGTCCCAAGAAAACCAATCATGTTTACAAACTTCACAAAGCTCTTTATGGTCTTAAACAAGCTCCTAGAGCATGGTATAAATGCTTGACCAAGTTCCTTATTGAAAAAGGCTTTGAAATTGGGAAAATTTATTCCACACTCTTTACTAAAAGGGTTAATGGTGAACTATTTGTGTGCCAAATCTATGTTGATGATATTATATTTGGTTTAACTAAACCTCACTTTAGTGAGAAGTTTGGAAAGATAATGTCGGAGAAGTTTGAGATGTCAATGATGAGTGAACTCAAATTCTTTCTTGGGTTGCAAATCAAGCAAACTAAGGAAGGTACTTTTATCTCTCAAATGAAGTACACTAAGGACTTATTCAAGAAGTTCAATATGCAAGAATGCAAAGGTATGTCTACACCCATGCCTACTAGTGGACATCTTGATTTGACCAAAGATGGTGAACCGGTTGATCAAAAGGTTTATCACTCTATGATTGATTCATTGTTATATCTATGTGCTTCACGACCCGATATTATGCTAAGTGTGTGCATGTGTGCACGATATCAAGCTGCTCCTAAAGAATGTCATCTTAAGGCTGTGAAAATGATAGTGAGATACTTAATCCATACACCAAATTTTGGCATTTGGTATCCTAAGAAGGCCTCTTTCGATCTTGTTGGCTACTCTGACTCGGACTATGCCGGAGACAAGGTTGATAGAAAGTCCACTTCGGGTACTTGTCAATTTCTTGGTAGATCTCTTGTGTCTTGGTCTTCCAAGAACCAAAACTCGGTATGCTTGTCCATCGCCGAAGCGGAATACATTGCCGCTGGTTCATGTTGTGCTCAATTACTTTGGATGACCCAAACTCTTAAAGATTATGGGATATACGTTGAACATGTTCCATTGGTTTGTGACAATGAAAGTGCTATCAAAATTGGTCATAATCCTGTGCAACATTCTCGAACTAAGCATATTGAAGTTCGTCATCATTTCATTCGAGATCATGTTGCTAAGGGTGACATTGATCTTAAGCATGTTCGCACCAAAAAACAATTAGCGGATATATTCACTAAACCTCTTGATGAGAAAGTGTTTTGCAGGTTGAGAGGAGAATTGAACGTCATTGATGCTTCAAACTTGGAGTAGCAACTCCATCGGATACATGCAAGACATGAGCTTATGACTAATCCTCGATATTTCTCTTATGATGAAAATCTTATGTCCTGGATATATTTGTGTCTTGCATGCTATCTAAACCATGTAGGTACTTGGTTGAATCTAATTCCATGAGATTGTAATCAACTCATATCTTGAGCAATCTCTACATCACCAAGTCTCCACAAAGGTGGTTGAAGACAAGGAAGCACGAAACCATTCGAACATATCCTTTGACAAATTCTATGTTAAACTTCATGAGTGTCATTTTTGGATACACAAGTGCTCTTCCTTGCAAGAACTAACCCATGTAGGTAGATGGACTCAAATTCCAAGTGGTGCTCCAAATTCTTGATGAGCTACATCAACCTCGAGCAACTCACACAAGTTCAACTACATGGACAACACCACCAACCAAGGTATGTTATTCCATCTTAGAGAAGCTTTACTCCAAGTCATGAGCTAAAGCAACTCGACAAGATGTGAATACATCAAGATGCTTAAATGAAAAATGGCAACCCCATTTTGAGCTTAAACGATGAGTATGACCTATGATCAAGTGATCTCACTTGAGTCCTAAGTCAATATACTCTAACATAGGTGATTTTGTCGCCGACCATCTCTAGATGAAGTTCCCTTGTGTTTCTTCTGTGTTTTTGCATTTGTCTCAAGCTTATTTGTTTCCCCTTTTGAAAAAAAACTTCATCTAGATTTCTTTCTGTTTGCTCTGTATTTTTTTGCATGTCATTCAGTAAATTCCTTGCATATCATTCAGTAAATTCCTTGCAAATCTTTGTGAGATCTTATTAGTCTAGTGAGCTGAGGTGACAAGTGTTTTCTCTGCGATGAACTCGGTTACACCGATTTGTTATTTTCGGTCCAATCGAAAACTTTCGGTACCACCGAAGCATACCACTCGATGCCACTGATTTCACAACAGGAAAAACAGTTTGCCACATATTCTGTGTTTCTTCTGATCCAGCTCCAGTCAATGAATCTTGTCCTCTACAAGCATCACATTTTTATCATTGCTTTATGTTGTGACTCAAGGATCAAACCCATTCACATCAAATTCCAGAGGGAGAGAGAGAGAGAGAGAGAGATTACATCTTTATCAAGCCCTTCTTGGAAATTGATGTCAAAGGGGGAGAGAGAGATCACATCAAACTTATCATTTAGAGAGAGAGATCACATCTCAGAGGGAGAGAGAGATCCTTCAAGGGGAGAGAGAGATATCCAGGGGGAGAGAATACTAGTAGAAAGTATTTCTCAAGGATCCCAGATGCTTGGTGTTCAAGAGGAGAGATGCCACATGTCTTCTTGAGGGGAAAGGCATGTTCATATGTGCTTATTTGCATTAGCTTGCATTAGCTCTATTCTTTATATCTGTCAGCTCTGATTTTCTATTCCCTATCTTCTCCCAGTATCCCATGCTAGATTCAGGGGGAGCAAGACATCTAAGGGAAAGAAATTATTTAAATACATTGCATATCTTTACTCTTGTGGACATGTCAAATCAACTGTAGTACTTAGTACTCACTCTCTACATGTCATCCTGGTCTTGGTATTCTTGTGGTTTCTTCTGTTTGCTCTGGCTAGTAGATGTATCTGTGTTATCTAACCTTGTTTACACAGGTTCATTCCATCCTAAGCCTACTCAAGACTACAAGGTAAGTATATGCATCACAATCATGTGCATGAGGAATTCTTGCTGATGTACATACTGTTTGGAAGAAGGACTCATGGGCATGAAGGTATTTCCTTTAATATTTTTTTTTGCTCTAATGCATATGGCCAAGATACATGTAACACATTGCCTGCTCTATCATGGTTATGCTCTCACATGCTTCTATATTTCATATTCACATGATTGCATACATGTAGGGGGAGCCTATGCTTGTTACATGTCTTTCCAAAGCTTTACTTGCTATTCTTTATATCCTTATCTAAAGCTTTGATGTATGTTGTCATCAATTACCAAAAAGGGGGAGATTGAAAGCACAAGTGCTCCCTAGGTGGTTTTGGTAATTAATGTCAACATATCTCTTGTTGGACTAACACTTTTATCTAGTATATTTCAGATAAGTTCAACATTGGAATGTCATGGACTAAAGGATGTGGTAACTCCTTCAAGATGCTAAGGACAAAGGGTTGGCTCAAGCTTCAAGCTCAAGACTCTTCATTTTACATTTCAGTGATCGAAGATCATATTGAGTTTATAGGAAAGCCAATACTATCAAGGAGGGATGGGGTGTTGCTTAATGAGCCTCTTGCTTCATGTGCTTAGTGATATGCTCCAAAAACCCTCAACCACTTTTTCACATCCACATATGTCCTAAACCTAAAGTCAAACTTGACTCCACTGATTCTTTCTATCCGGCGCCACCGAGTTTTGATGTCTTAGCCACTGCCACAAACCCTAGGCAAATTGGTCTCACCGATAGGGATCTCGGTCTCACCGAGATGGGATTGTAATCTCTCTGTGTACGCCCATTATCAAAATCGGTCTCACAGAGTTTGAGCAATCGGTACTATCGAGATTACAATGCAAACTTCCTGGTTGACTCATTACCAAAATCGGTCCCACCGAGTTTGATAATCGGTCCAACCGAGTTTGCCTGACCAACTCTCTGGTTAGCTAATTACCAAAATCGGTCCTACCGAGTTTGTGTAATCGGTCTCACCGAGATTACGTTATGCCCTAACCCTAACCATATCGGTCTTACCGAGTTGCATCTCGGTCCCACCGAAAATCCTAACGGTCACTAGGTTTACTAAATCGGTCCGACCGAGTCTATTGAATCGGTCCCACCGAGTTTGGTAAATTGTGTGTAACGGTTAGATTTTGTGTGGAGGCTATATATACCCCGCCACCTCCTCTTCATTCATGGAGAGAGCCATCAGACTAAACCTACACTTCCAACTCACCATTTCTGAGAGAGAACCACCTACTCATGTATTGAGGCCAAGATATTCCATTCCTAGCATATGAACCTTGATCTCTAGCCTTCCCCAAGTTGCTTTCCACCCGAATCCTCTTTCCACCAGATCCAAATCATATGAGAGAGAGTTGAGTGTTGGGGAGACTATCATTTGAAGCACAAGAGCAAGGAGTTCATTATCAACGCACCATTTGTTAATTCTTGGAGAGTGGTCTCTCCTAGATTGGCTAGGTGTCACTTGGGAGCCTCCGACAAGATTGTGGAGTTGAACCAAGGAGTTTGTAAGGGCAAGGAGATCGCCTACTTCGTGAAGATCTACCGCTAGTGAGGCAAGTCCTTCGTGGGCGACGGCCATGGTGGGATAGACAAGGTTGCTTCTTCGTGGACCCTTTGTGGGTGGAGCCCTCCATGGACTCGCGCAGCCGTTACCCTTCGTGGGTTGAAGTCTCCATCAACGTGGATGTATGATAGCACCACCTATCGGAACCACGCCAAAAACATATGTGTCTCCAATTGCGTTTGAAGCCTCCAACCCCTTCCCCTTACATTCTTGCAAGTTGCATGCTTTACTTTCCGCTGCTCATATACTCTTTGAATGCTTGCTTGCTATGTGTTGTGATTGTTAAACTTGTGCCTAAACTCCACTTAGTTTTAAAAAGGCTAAAAACTGCAACTTTGGTACTTAGTGTCTAATCAACCCCCCCCCCCTCTAGACACCTCTTCTCAAAGTCCTACACTTTCTCAACCAGAATCTTCATCTCCACGTTCTCAGCAGAAATCACTTTCAGTGAGGAAGGAGTCTAGACACGGTCAAAAGTGAAGTGGGGAAGGCCAGTCGACTGACCTAGAGTTGGGATGTCTTGGCAGTAGAACCAGGTCGACCGCCAACCCCTAACCGACTCAAGGAGAGTTATGGAAGGAAAAGAACTCCTCTGTCTCTTTTGGATACCCAAACCCCCACACATCTGAATGACATGGGTTTTCGAGTCACTCGTTTTCGCTTTCTTCACTGACTGAGAATGAATGGTGAAAATATGTTTGAAAAGGCCCCAGTGCGGTCGACACCCCAAGAAGTTTTCACACATCAACATGAACACGACAAGATACGTGATGGTATTGGGAGAAAAATGGTGGAGTTGGGCACCAAAGAAGTTCAGGAAACCCCGGAAGTAGGGATGCGGAGGAAGCGAGAAGCCCCGGTCGACGTGGGTGGCAAGAAGTACACACTCACCCAGTCGAGGCTGCGGCTCCGTCTCCCCCTCAAGCAGCCTTGATGCACCCTTGGAGATCTGCCCGGACTCCACCAGCTCATCGAGATCTTCTTGCCAAAGCGAAGACCGGATCCAATCACCCTGGATCCAGCCTGGCGGCAGCCCCGAGTGCGATGACGACCCGCGGTTCTGCTTCTTGCCCTTTGCTACCCCCGTCGCCTTCTTCGCGCGCTCTAGCGCCACCGTCTTATCCTTCACCATGATGGCAGAGCGGTGGGGTCGAGGGCAGAGGAGCCGGATGTAGTGGGGAAGCAGAGGAAGAAGAAAGATAAACAGACGTGCACAGTGTGAATGCCTCGGCTTCGTCACCTTATAAAGGGCCACTTCAGAGTGGCTGACGCGTGGGACCAGGCGATCCTATCAAATCCCGCAACAGTCACGCGCGGCGTACATGGCGAAAAAGGTGGCGCGAAGATCAAGGTGCTACTGTTTATCCGCTCCGCTTACTTCGGCATGCCCCATCCCGCGTGCTTCCCCAAAATTTCGTATCCCGTGAAATCCGGGATACACTACTATCAATCACGCCAAAGATTCTGCGCCCCAAGATAACACTCGGCAGATGACGCTACAAGTTCAGTCGACAACTCTCTGAATGGATCAAGGCGGCTGAATCAATACTGAAGTATCATCGTAAGCCTTCCATCCTGCGTAAAACACTCGCAAGACGCAAAACTCGGAACAAGTTCAACTTCAACCTACTTTCCACTCGAACCTAATCCATTCGGGGGCTACTGATGAGGATACAGACCCGGGGTAGGGTCGTAGGCCTGACCTAGACGTCCTACCCAAGGTCACTACCCTAGAAGACAAGAAATCCAAGAGGCAACGAAGAACCCCCAATCAAAGGTGTCGAGTGCAATCCACTCGACCAACCATATCACTCGGAAGATGACTCCTACATGTTGTCACTCGACCATATGAGGAATCACTCGACCTACTAAAGACCAGGAGTCACTCAGCACTGCAACGGTCGGACATTCACTCCGTAGTCTTTAAGGTCATTAATAACACTTATGACTGGCGTTATTAGTAACGCCCCTACTTTATGTACATTAAGCCCCTTGTAATGAAGGATGGCTCGGGTCCGGGCGCACTCTATATAAGCCACCCCCCTCCTCTAGGACAAGGGTTCGCACCCCCTGTAACATCACACATATAATCCAATCGACCGCCTCCGGGCACCGAGACATAGGGATATTACTTCCTCCACGAAGGGCTTGAACTTGTAAACCCCGTGTGTACACCTTTGAAGGAGTCCTGGATAAGGGGGTATCCGGACATCCGGACTATATTCATCGTCCGAACTATAGAAGCATCAAGAAACAAGACTCAAGACTTCGGCTCGTGTCTGGATGGGACTCTCCATTGCATGGAAGACAAGCTTGGCGATTCAGATATTATGTTTCCTTCCTTGTAACCGACTCCATGTAAACCCTAGCTCTCCGGTGTCTATATAAACCGGAGAGGATGGTCCTTAGAAGGCCGATCACAATTACAATCATACCATCATAGGCTAGCTCTTAGGGTTTAGCCTCTACGATATTGTCGGAGTAAATGACCACGGGTAGCCTAGCCGACTCCCTTTGGCCGTTCGAGAAAACAATAGGCCGATCGAGCCTTAGAGCACCCAAGATGCGGGGCCGCCTTCCTCCGGCCGGCTGCATCATAAGCCGACTACCGGAAGGCGGCCCAGCCCTAAACTCTCTTGGAGTAAGCCCCATGATGACGATGGGAAAGGGCGTGGCAACAGTAAAGCCTGCCACCCCCGAATCCCGGAGCGCGCATGGCTACAATACGCCGTACGGGGCAACCATCACCCGTCCGGAGTGGCACTGTTGCCATGCTTCTCATGACACCCTCCATGATGGGCTGCTAGTATGGCCCGCAGGTGGTGGGCCCCTTCGGTCAGAGAGACGCCCGAAGGCGGCCATGCCTCCCCCAGCCGGCCTGGGGCACGGCCGGCTTCCTATGGATGGCTTACCCCCCTCCTCGGGGCACGCGCACCATTAAGGAGACAAGACGAGGTAAGCCTACAGTGAGAGCCCACAAGACGGCGGCACTGTAGCCATGCTTAGCTCGACACAGCCCTCGTCATCAGAGCCAAGGCAACAGTAACCAGCCCCCGACAAGACCCCCAAGCGGTGGGGCCGGCCTGTCGTCCAATGAGCTGGCAGCCGCGGGACCCACCAGTCGGCGGGCCCCAGCGGCCGGCGGAGAAGCCGGCGACCATAGACACTAACGGCTAGGGCCCGCGCCCAGCCGGATTACCGTTGTACCCTCGGGGGTAGGCCTATATAAACCCCCGAGGCACCCATGCAAAGGGTGGATCTCAGATAGTTTTAGACACCACCATAAGGAGAGAAGAGAGCTAGCCTTGCCCTTCTTCCTCCTCAGACCGAACAACTCAAGGAGCCTCTTATTGCTTCTGGTCGATCTAGTGATCATGTGGAGACCCCGCAGAGCAGGAGTAGGGGTATTATCTCCACGGAGAGCCCCCAACCTGGGTAAGATCTGCCGACGTGCATGTCTTCTCCTCATCCCGTTTCCAAGCACCGGCGATGTCTTACTGGCTCCCACAATGATAAGCCACCCATTGTCATATGTCGCCCCTACCACACGACATTTGGCGCCGACCATGGGGCTAGGTGCACCGTCGTCCGGAGACCTGCTCTGGACAGGAACCCTTTTCCTCCCCAGCGAGCGTAGCCAGCCCGGCATGCCCGATGGCGCTTGCCCCGACGCGCTGCAAAGCGTCGATGATGCCTGCGCGGAGAGCTGCCTCGCAGATCTTCTTGGCGAGGCTCGCATCTCCGACGAGCCTGCATCCGACGCGGGCATAGGCTGCCCCGAGAGCCGCCTTGTCAGCCTCCTCGACCAACTCCACGTCTCCAGCGAGCCAGCCGCGGACTTGGAGTCGGTTGGCTCCACCGACCCGATGCTTGTCGACTCCGACACGGCGTTGCTCGATACCTTCCCCACCAACGTGATCATCTTCAACGACCCTCTTCCTCGAGCCGACAGTGGTGGCAGCACCATCACCGAGGTCCTAGTCATCAGCCACGGCGTCACCTCTGACGAAAACGCCCACGACGCCCTGCAAGCAACGCTGCACGATCTGTCCGCCCCCATCCCAACCGACGCTGGCGTCGAGACGCTGGAGGCACGCCGCCTCGTCCTCCTTGCGGAGGGCCAAAGGATAGCCTCCATGAGACGCCTCACTGAAGCTCACCAGCGCGAAGTTGACCACGCCGCCTTCGGTACGCCGCCTCCTGAAGGGCCAAGCCGAGCCGGCGTTATCAAGAAGCGCGGCGCGGCCATCGCCAGCATGCTGGGAGCGGACCGCCCAGTCTACCCCACGCCTCTTGAGAACCTACGCGCCGCTCAATCGATCGTAGGCGAGTTGAATGGACTGGGGGCCGACGAGCTCCCCTACATGACCAGACGCATCCAACAGTTGATCGATGCGACCACAGAGTGGCACGAAGCCGGCGTCCGCGCTGGAAGCCCCCCTCGCCGAGAGCATGGCGTGATGTCACGTACGCTGACCGTGGGCGGCGCCCACACAAGGCAAGAGAAGGAGCCGGCTGCTAGCCATAGCCGGACTCGAGTCACCATCGATCGCGACGCAGAAGGCCGCCCTCGAGCCGTGGAGCGATGAGGCGACACGCCTCCTCCTCCACCTCGTGGGGAGAGATATCCCACCCCGCTGCCTATCATGCATCCGACTCTCAGTGGCCGACTGGGCCACCAAGAAGGAGTCGGCGAGAATGACGCCCGCCACCGGATCGACCGCCTGGCATGATCCCTGGCACTGGAAGAAGAAGATGATGTGGGCCCGCCCTACTTCGGCCCCCGCATCTGCGATGAGCCCTTCCCCAAAGGGTTCTCGCTCCCAAGAGACAGGCACAAGTACAATGGCTCCGTGAAGCCGGAAGATTGGTTGATCGACTACTCCACTGCAGTCCGCATAGCAAGCGGCAATAGGCGTGTTGCCATGAAATATGCCCCCCTCATGCTCCAAGGCACGACGCGCACCTGGCTCAACAGCCTCAAGCCTTACAGCGTCAATAGCTGGCTAGACTTCACGGAAGTCTTCATCCGCAACTTCACCAGCACATACACGCGGCCTCCCAAGCCTCGCCAGCTTTCCTTGTGTGTTCAAAAGCCCAACGAATCGACACGCGACTACCTCACGCGTTGGGCCGAGCTCTGCAACTCCTGCGAGGGGGTCGACGAGGTTCAAGCTATAGAATACTTCACCTCCGGGTGCAGAGAAGGCACCCTCCTCAAGCACCGACTCCTGTATGACGAGCCGACTACCCTCGACGAGCTGCTGATCATAGCCGACAAGTACGCGGCGGCTGACTCCTCAATGAAGACCGACCTCGGAGTAGACGCCTCCTGAAAGGTGCTAGCTCCGGCTCCCAAGACGCCGGCTGGACAATCCAGCCAACGCCCGTACCAGAACGACCACAAGCGCAAGGCCCCTATGCCGTCTTCCACCAGTCGTCAAGTGGCCACAGTCAAAGACGAACAACCCGAAGGGCGCCCTGCGCCCAAGAAGCAGAAGGGCGGCAGGCCGGCTTGGCAGCCGGCTTTCTCCTACGAGCAAACCCTTGATGCCCCCTGCAAGTTCCACAGCGGCGCGAAGCCGTCCAACCACACAACTCTGAAATTCCATTGGCTCACATGAATCTCCAAGGGCGAAGGGCTGTTGCCATCTCCGCCTGCAGGCCAGCCGCCTCCAGCCCCTCAGCAGCCGGCCGCCCGGCCAGCAGTCGGAGCTATTCAAGACGAGTTCCCCGATGAACATGCCGCCTACGTCATCTTTACAAGCTAGACTGAAGACCGGCGCAGCTGGCGCCAACAGCAGCAAGAAGTCAACGCGGTCGTCTCCAACAACCCCAAGTTTATGCACTGGTCGGAGAAGACTATCAGCTAGAGCCAGGCCGATCACCTAGAGGTGATGCTGTCTCCTGGCTCCTATGCATTGGTTTTGGATGCCACCCTCGTGACAGAAAGGCGAGCCGCCCGTTTCTCCCGCGTGTTGATAGATGGTGGGAGCAGCATCAACATACTATACCGTGATACCATGGAGAAGCTGAACATCAAGCTAAAGCAGCTCATGCCAAGTCGGACTGTGTTCCATGGCATCGTACCCGGCCTATCCTGCTCACCAATCGGCAAGATCAAGATGGATGTCCTCTTTGGGGGCAAGGATCATTTCCGCCGAGAAGCGATATGGTTTGAGGTAGTGGATCTGGAGAGCCCGTACCACGTGTTGCTAGGCCGACCTACTTTGGCCAAGTTTATGGTTGTACCTCACTACGCCTACCTCAAGATGAAGATGCCGAGTTCCAAGGGCATCATCACCATAACCGGAGACTACAAGAAATCTTCTGAGTGTGCAGCAGCTAGCAGCCGGCTGGCCGAGTCCCTTGTGATTGCTGAAGAGAAGAAGATGCTGGATCGAGTCGTGGCCATGGCTGGCAAGCAGCCGGCCCTGTCCCCCGACCCCAAGGAATGTGATGCTCAAGGTCCTTTCCAGCTGGCCAAAGAGACAAAGAAGATACCTCTGGACTCGGAGCACCCAGAGAGGTACGCTGTCATGGGCATCGGCCTCGACAGCAAATAGGAAAGCGAGCTCGTCGATTTCCTCCGTGAGAATCGGGACATCTTCGCATTGGCCCCCAAAGACATGTCGGGTGTCCCGACGGATTTCGCCGAGCACAAGCTACATGTCCAATCTGACGTCAAGCCGGTCAAGCAGCCCTTGCGCCGCCTGTCAAAAGAGAAGAGAAGAGTAGTCGGAGAAGAAATAGCCCGGCTTCTGGAAGCCAGCTTCATTATGGAGGTGTTCTTTCCAGAGTGGCCTGCCAACTCGGTCCTAGTGTTAAAGAAGAGCAAGCAGTGGCGCATGTGCATTGACTACACCAGCCTCAACAAAGCCTGCCCTAAAGATCCTTTTGCTCTGCCAAGGATTGATCTAGTAATAGACTCCACAGCCGGATGCGAGCTGTTGAGTTTCTTGGATGCTTACTCGGGATACCACCAGAAAAAATTGGACTCAGGTGACCGCCTAAAGACCGCCTTCATCACCCCATTCGGAGCTTTCTGTTACCTGACTATGACATTCGGCTTGAGAAATGCCGGTGCCACTTTTCAGCGTTGCATGCAGAAATGCCTACTCAAGAAACTCGGCAGAAATGCCCACGTCTATGTAGACGATGTTGTGGTGAAGACGGAGAAACGCGGCACCTTGCTGGAAGACCTCAAGGAGACCTTTGAAAATTTGTGCCGGTTTCAGATCAAGCTCAACCTTGAGAAATGCGTGTTCGGGGTACCAGCCGGCCAACTTCTAGGCTTCCTGGTCTCCGAACGCGGCATCGAATGCAGCCAAGTGAAGAACAAGGCCATAGAGAGAATGAAGATTCCTACCAAGCTCCGAGACGTCCAAAAGTTCACAGGATGCCTAACATCTTTGAACCGCTTCATCAGCTGGCTCAGAGAGAAGGCGCTCCCCCTCTACCGACTCATGAAGAAGTCCACTCACTTCGAGTGGAATGACCAGGCAGACAAAGCTTTCCACGAGCTAAAGAAGATGTTGTCCACGCCGCCTGTCTTGGCGGCACCGACTGAGAAAGAGCCCATGTTCCTCTACATTGCCACCACTAGCCGGGTGGTCAGCACAGTTATCGTGGTTCAGCGTCCAAAAGAAGGCCGAGCTCAGCTAGTCCAGAGGCCGGTATATTATTTGAGCGAAGTACTATCCACCTCGAAGCAGAACTACCCGCACTATCAGAAGATGTGCTATGGTGTGTACTTCGCCTCCAAGAAACTCAAGCCCTACTTTCAAGAGCATCCCATCACGGTCGTATGCACTGCCCTGCTCACCGAGATCATAGGCAGCCGGGATGCATCCGGCCGAGTGGAAAAATGGGCCATTGCACTGGCTCCTTACACAATCTACTACCAGCCCCGCACCGCCATAAAGTCCAAAGCATTGGCCGACTTCCTCGTCGACTGGGCCAAGACCCAGTACCTGCCACCGGCCCCCAACTCCACTCATTGGTGGATGCACTTCGATGGATCCAAGATGCGCACCAGCTTGGGAGCCGACATCGTTCTCACCTCTCCCAAAGGCGACAAACTCAGATACACATTGCAAATCCATTTTGCCGCCCCCAACAATGTAGCCGAGTATGAGGCACTCATACACGGGCTCCGGTTGGCCAAGGAACTTGGCATCCGCCGGATCCTGTGCTATGGCGACTCGGACTTGGTGGTCCAGCAATCATCCGGCGACTGGGACGCCAAGGACGCAAACATGGCAAGCTACCGTTTCCTCGTTCAACAAATCAGCGGATACTTTGAGGGGTGCGAGTTCCTCCACGTGCCACGGGCCGATAACGAGCAAGCAGATGCCCTGGCATGAATAGGCTCCACCCGGCAAGCTATACCAACCGGCGTCGCCCTCCAACGCCTCCTCAAGCCGTCTGTCAAGCCATCTCCAGAATCTAGTTCCATCTTCGTGCCGCCTGACCCCGATGCAGTCGGATCCGACTTCGGGAACCAAGCAGGCGGCTCGGGGACTTTGACAGTCGGCTCGGGGACTGCCATAGTCGAACCCGGCCCGGGGACTATTGCAACCGGCCCAGGGACTGCACCGGCACAGCAGGCAGTGGCCGACTCCAACTCTCCACAACCCAGCCCACCTGCCCTGGTTGTAGTAGTCGTTTTGGCGATAGAAGAAGTCACAGCTCCATCATGGGCCCAGCCCATCCTCCACTTCCTGATAAACGGAGAACTGCCGACTGACGAGATCTCGGCAAGACAAATCCAACGCCGAGCCGGAGCATAAACAATAATGAACTGAGAGCTTGTTAGGCGCAACGTTACTGGAGTCTTCCAGCGCTGCGTCAAGCCAGAGAGAGGCATAGCAATCCTCGAAGACATCCAACAGGGCGAATGCAGCCACCATGGGGCCTCAAGGTCACTCGTCGCCAAAGCTTTCGGCCATGGATTCTTCTGGCCGACTGCTTTGGAGGACACCAACGAGTTAGTCAAACACTGCAAAGGGTGCCAAATTTTCGGCTCCAAGCAGCACCTGCCGGCTTCTGCACTCAAGACCATCCCCCTCACCTGGCCTTTTGCCATCTGGGGACTGGACATGGTGGGCCCATTCAAGACGGCGCATGGCAGCATGACACATCTGCTTGTCGTCGTGGAAAAATTTACCAAGTGGATTGAAGCAAAGCCGATCAAGAAACAGAATGGGACGACTGCCGTGACATTCATCGCAGATATTACAACCCGGTATGGAGTACCACACAGCATCATCACCGACAATGGCACGAACTTTGCCAAGGGAGCACTCGCACGTTTCTGCGCGACACAGGGCATCTAACTGGACTTAGCGTCCGTTGCCCACCCGCAGTCAAACTGCCAAGTTGAGCGAGCAAACGGCCTCATCCTCTCCGGCATCAAGCCCCGATTGGTCGTGCTGCTGGAGCGTTCGGCCGGCTGTTGGCTCGACGAGCTGCCGGTCGTCCTCTGGAGTCTGCATACTACCCCGAACAAGTCAACCGGCTTCACCCCTTTCTTCCTTGTATATAGTGTCGAGGCTGTCATCCCAACAGACATCGAGTTCGACTCACCTCGGGTCACCATGTACACGGAGGCGGAAGGAAGCACGAAAAGACGGCGTCGACTTGCTGGAAGAAGGCCGGCTGTTAGCCCTCAACTGGTCCGCCATCTACCAGCAGGGTCTGCGCCGTTACCATAGCCGGAAGGTCAAGCCAAGATCCTTCCAAGAGGGTGATCTTGTGCTCCGGCTGATCCAGCGAATAGCCGGCCAGCACAAGCTTTCGGCCCCTTGGGAAGGCCCCTACCTCATCAGCCGGGCTCTAGGCAATGACTCCTACTACCTGATCGACGCGCAGAAGCCGAAGGCACACAAGAGAGATGATTCCGGCTAGGAGTCGGAGCGACCATGGAACGCCAATCTTCTCCTAAGATTTACAGTTAAAATGCAGTATGTACGACGCTACCTTTTGTATTAAGTACGAGACAACGGCCCCCCGAGGAGTACTCGGGGACTACCCTCTTTTATCTATGAATGATGGGTGTCATACCCATGGTTATGCCACTACATTCGTTTTCTTGTCCGACACCGGGTTCGATTAGTCGGCCCGGGGACTTGCCGCCTTGAGTTACATTCAAAGTTCTACCTGCAGCCAGACAAGTAGTGTGCCGGCACCCAATCCCTCTCTTGATGAAAGTCGCAGCTCGACGAATCGATTGTCCGGCTGGCAAGAGCCAAGGGCAGGAAAGGATGCCCACACGAAAAATGGCTAGGGATTAACGAACTTATATAACCCAAGCCGGCTCCCCCCCCCCCGCCAACCGGCTGACATAGCAGCCGGCTGGCCGGCTTCCCTTCTCACTCTGCTACAATCTAAGAAAGCTCGAGTACTTGTCCTCCCAGATGGCCAATCCCTTACCCGGTCACAGACTGCAGAGCAGCTGTCCGGCTGGGAAGGCGGTGACCAAGGGAGGGCGGCAAAGGAATACAGCCAAAAGATGTAAAGCAAGTAGGAATGGATGCCAAGCACATGCATAATTATATTTACACAAAAGTCCTTCGAAAGGCCGGCATTCGACATAGTTTGAATACACCCCCAGTGGGTGGAACTGTGAAAATTTAATAAAAAGTTGTTCAAGGAGTAACGAGAAGGAAAGTAAAGACGACGAGTCAGGCCAAGGGAGCAACTGGGGAGTCGGGCAGGTTGGTGGAGACGGCAGTGTTGGCTGGAGGAGTGGCCGGCTGGCGAGTCTCGGCTTGATCATCACTTGCGGCAGGCGGCACGTTCGCACGCGGCTCGTTACTGGAGGCACGATAAGGTGAGGCTGACTGGCTGCTCCACCATCCGGCACAATGTTTTCGCCATCCTCCTCCTCCTCCTCTTCGCCCTTGTCGCTGGAGTCGATCTCCTCCGCCGAGTCTTCACCGTCTGCCGGGTTCAGCCCAAACTATTCCTCCGACTGAGCGACGCCGTCTTCGTTTACCTCAGGAGCAAAGGCGCTGGTGTCGGTGAAGTCGGTGATCGCCGAGGCACGCTGAATGATAGCTGGCAGCCAGGCCCCTAGCTCCTCGTCAGCCTCCTACCGCCAGGTGCGCAGCTGTTCCAAATTCAGCCCAGGATACCAACCCCGGACGAACTCTAGCGCCCGTCGAGCGCCAGACCGAGCTGTTGTAGCCTTCCAGGCCTCGAAGTGGCCGACTGCTACCTCCAGCCAGTCGACAGTCCGGCGCAGCTGGGGGTGCGGGGAATCACCTCGCCGGGCCATAGGGCGGCCAACACCTGCGCTTCGGCACGCTGAAGACAGCGGAGCATGCGGTAGGCCGGCTGAAGGCGGGCTTGGATCGCCAAAAGCTGCTCCTCAAGCGACCGGTTGGCGTCTGGTGCGATCTCAACCCCAGCCTGCTGCCGGGCCTCACGGTGAGCTTCGATGGCTTGGTTGGCAGCGACGGAGTAACCGGGGAAGTATTCTTCACAAAGAAGAAAGAAATAGAGCAAATCAGAAGATAAACCAGATGACAAGGACGAGCAAAGGAGCGAAGAAGAAGGCGGCCTACCGTCAATCAAATCTTCAATCCGGCCGTAGACTTCGCTCAGTGCCTGCCTCGCCTCGTCCCAGCTCGCCGCCTCGGTCTCATACTCGACTTTGAGGGTGGCCTCACTGTCCTGCACCGTCTTCAGGGCCGCCTTGTGGTTCTCCTCCTGGTCGGCCAGTTTCTTGGCCAGGCGATCACGTTCCTGAGCCAAGGCATTGAGCTCGCCCTCCCTGGCGCGAAGGGCGGTCTGGGCCACACCTAGCTGCTCCCTCAAGTCGGCATTGACACCTGCCGATATGGAGAAGAAGATATTAAGGAAGAATTCATCAGGAAAGATCCGACCCGACTGCTTAGCAGTTGGCCCGAATCTCGGGGACTACACCCAGTGGGTGCGCTGGCACGCCCCCACATGAGATAAAAAACAAAAGCACTCACTCCGGCTCTCCGTCAGATCGGCGGTCTTCTGATTCATCTCCCGGGCCTGGGAGTTGAAGGTAGCAGCATGGAGGTTGTGATAATCATGCGAATAGGACGAAGGTGTGAACAAGATCAAATCATTAAATCAAAGTCTTCTGAGAAGTTCCAAGCCGCCTTCTCAGCAGCCGACTTGGAACTCGGGGACTACACCCAGTGGGTGCACTGGTGCGCCCCCACGGAAGAAATCAAGAGCGAACACTCACCCAAATGGCCGACCGTGTTGCAAGAAACTCTTGGGTATACTGCTTCAGCGCGGTGGCCTGAGACTGAAGCCGGCTCCGGACATCCTATGCTGCCACATTCAGCACGGCCGTCCCACTGCCCGGCGTCCACCCTGGCGAGCTGACACTGGCCGTCTCCAGGTCATGGGACAACAAGCTGGAGCCCGCGGCCCTCTACGGGTCCGGCTCTGAAGTCGCCTTCCCTACGCGCTGACGAGTCGGTGACAGGACCACAAGATCCGCCCTCACAGTCGGCTCGCCTCCAGCCGGCTGCTCAGGCGACGCCTTGGGCCGGCTGCCTTAGCCCATCCCGGCTGATGAAGGCGGCACGGCCTCTTCCTCCGTGACACTATGTTGCCCCCCTCCCTCTCCATCGCCGGCTGGTCGCGGCCGGCTTCCTCTGGCGGGGGCATCGGGATATCTGGGGCCACGGTGCGGAGGTGGATGACGAGTTGTGGAGGCTAGCTACGCAGGGCCTCCGCTACCCGCTTTGCGGCCGCAGCCTCCGCCTGGGCCTTGGCCGCCGCGTCGGCCTGTGCCTCAGACGACTCCGCCGTCGTCTCCTGAGCCGCCTTGGCGGCGGCAACCCTCTGCTCCTCCACCTCCCGCTCCTCCCACACATTCCGCTCCGTCGCCGCTTGGAGCTCAGCACGGGGGTCTACGCGGCGGGAACTTGCAGCTCAAGAGAGAGCGGAGCCCTGGTTGATAAGAGAAGAAAAGGCTTAGAAGAATGCCGACTGAAGAGAAGAAAGAAAGGTGTGCGAGAATTAACACTTACACCGAAACTGCCTGCGGCTGCTTCACCACCTTGCGGAAGCAGGCCGCCTTCGCGGCCGCCTCGTCCTGCTTGGTCGCCGCCGCGGAACCCTTGGGCTTCTTCGGCCGATCGCCGAAGAGAGTCGGCGCCGCCCGATGTTTCTGTGCGCCGCCCCGTGCAGCCGGCCCGCCAGAAGGGCCCGCGCCTTGATGGTTGGACGCCAGCCGGCGGCGTAGAAGAGGTTCGGCCTTGTCATCATCCGGCCAGTCCTCGAAACTGGCGGTGAACCCGGAGCCGCCTGCCTCGCCACCTCCCCTTACGACATCATCTTCTAAGGCAGCCGCCTCCAAGTCGGGGTCGTCCAGGTCTTCCGTCGCACGGTCGGGGGCGAACTCGCGTTCCGCCCCCACGGTTCCGACCGACGGATGAAGGAGGGGGTTCTGATTAAAAACAAGCCGACTGGTCTGAAACTGGCCAGAGAGAACTCGGTAACAATAGAAGAAGAAAAGAAGGAAGGCTTACCACAGGCGAGGGGTTGGCATGAGAATACGGCTCCTTGCCGTACCGCCACTCCTCGGTGAGCTTGCAGTCGGCGATGTAGTTCACCATGTAAGATACCTCGTCATGAGGCATCTCCTTGGTGCTCAGCCGGCTTGGGTCGAAGCGGTTGCTCATCTGGAAAATCAGATGAGGGCGGCCTTGGAGCGGGAGCACTCGGCGCTCCACGAAGGCGGCTATCAGGTCGGACCCAGTCAGGCCCTCCAACTGGATCAGCACCCGAAGCCGGGCTACGGCGCCAGCCCCAGCCGGCGTCAGCGACCTGGCCCGGTAGGACCAGGAGGGCTATCTCCCAGCCGGCAGATTGACGTTCTTCACGTAGAAGTAAGATTTCTGCCAGAGCTTCACCTACTGGATCAATGCGATGGGCAGAAACGGGTTGTCAGCCGTCGATCTCCGCACAATGATGAAAGCGCCGCATGGAGCCGGCATGCCCTCGACGACCGTACCGATCTTGGACTAGAATAACTCCCCCCAAAGTTCGATGGTGGGGAGGACGCCGAGGAAGCCATCGCACAGAGTGACGAAGGCCGACAGCAACACCATCGTGTTTGGAGTAAGGTGGTGCGGCTGGAGATGATAAAACTCGAGATACGAGCGGAAGAAGCCGCTCACAGGCAGGCCGACACCGCGCAGGCAGTGCGAGTAGAAGATTACCCACTCGCCTTCTTCCGACGCCGGCGAAATATCCCTCTCCAGCGCAAGACGGACCCGCACGTGGTCCCTTCCCGGCAACCGCTGCATCTTGCGGAGGAAGTCGATGTGGTCTTCACGGACGTTGGAGCCGTCCCAGGAGCTTGAGGTCGGAGCCATGAGGACGGGAAGGAGACAGAAAGCGCGCACCGGAGAGCGCATGATTCGGCGGTAGCAAGACTGCGGCACGCCTAGAAGAACGGTGGAAAGGTGGCACGATGGAGAGCCGCTGCGGCGACGGAGAGGAAGAAGAAGAAAGGAATGGCGGAGCGAGGGCGAGCGTGCGAGCGACTGCCGCTCCCCCTCCTCCCCCTACTTATAGCCTCGTACGGCGAAGCCGAGGAGGCAAGGCGTGGGGGGCGTGTGATTAACTGTGCCCACTCCCCCATGTCCCGTGATTATTGCGCCTTTACGGCGAGTGGAAACCTCCGCCGGAAGACGTGCGGACAGTTCAGGCCACAAAAGATCCGCGCCCGGTCCGAGGCGTGGAAGTGGCGGGCCCCGGTCTACAACGGCGTCCTATCACGCGCGTGGGTTGGCAGGCCCTTCCAGCCGAAGGATAACACATGGCGCGCAGGAAGCGGGCGGCTAGCCCGCGGCCTGGCCAGCGAGCCATCTTGTTCCCGCCTTCAGATTTCGAAGAAACTTCGCCGAGAAGGCATGCATAAGTGAAGCCGGCTCCTAGCTGCCGGCTCGTCGGGATAGGAAGCTGGCTGAGCTTCTCGTCCCCCTTTCAGCCACGAAGCCCAACTAGCTTCGGGGACTACTGTCGGAGTAAATGACCACGGTTAGCCTAGCTGACTCCCTTTGGCCCTTCGAGAAAACAACAGGCCGATCGAGCCTTGGAGCACCCATGATGCGGGGCCACCTTCCTCCGGCCGGCTGCCTCACAAGCCGACTACCGGAAGGTGGCCCAGCCCTAAACTCTGTTGGAGTAAGCCCCATAACGATGATGGGACAGGGCGTGGCAACAGTAAAGCCTGCCACCCCTGAATTCCGGAGCGCGCATGGCTACAGTACGCCGTACGGGGCAGCCATCACCCGTCCGGCGTGGCACTGTTGCCATGTTGGTCATGACACCCTCCACGATGGGCTGCCAGTACGGCCCGCAGGCGGCGAGCCCCTTCGGTCAGAGATACGCCCGAAGGCGGCCTTGCCTCCCCCAGCCGGCCTCGGGCACGGCCGGCTTCCTATGGCCGGCTTGCCCCCCTCCTCGGGGCGTGCACACCATTAAGGAGACAAGACGAGGTAAGGCTACAGTGAGAGCCCACAAGGCGGCGGCACTGTAGCCATGCTTACCTCGACAAAGCCCTTGTCATCAGAGGCAAGCCAACAGTAACCAGCCCCCGACAAGACCCCCAAGCGGTGGGGCCGGCCTGTCGTCCAATGAGCTGGCAGCTGGCGGGACCCACCAGTCGGCGGGCCCCAGCGGCCGGCGGAGAAGCCGGTGGCCATAGACACTAACGGCTAGGGCCCGCGCCCAGCCGGATTATCATTGTACCCTCGGGGGGTAGGCCTATATAAACCCCTCGGGGCACCCATGCAAAGGGTGGATCTCAGATAGTTTTAGACACCACCATAAGGAGAGAACATAACTAGCCTTGCCCTTTTTCCTCCTCACACCGAACAGCTCAAGGAGCCTCTTGTTGCTTCTTGTCGATCTAGTGATCATGCGGAGACCCCGTAGAGCAGGATTAGGGGTATTATCTCCACGGAGAGCCCCCAACCTAGGTAAGATCCTCCAGCGTGCATGTCTTCACGTCATCCCGTTTCCAGGCATCGGCGATGTCTTACTGGCTCCCACGATGATAAGCCACCCGTTGGCATATGTCACACCTACCACCCGACAGATCTCATGGTAGATCTACTCTTGTACTACACATATCCTCAATATTAATCAAGCAGGAAGTAGGGTTTTACCTCCATCGAGAGGGCCCGAACCTGGGTAAACATTGTGTCCCTTGCTTCCTGTTACCATCAGCCTAAGACGCACAGATCGGGACCCCCTACCCGAGATCTGCCGGTTTTGACACCGACATTGGTGTTTTCATTGAGAGTTCCTCTATGTCGTTTCTTCAAGGCTTGATGGCGTCTTCAATCATCAACAACACGATCCAGGGTGAGACTTTTCTCCCCGGACAGATCTTCGTGTTCGGCGGCTTCGCACTGCGGGCAAATTCGCTTGGCCACTTGGAGCAGATCGACAGCTACGCGCCTAGCCACCAGATCAGGTTCAGAAACTTGAACTACACGGCGGATATCCGCGGAGACTTGATCTTCGACGGATTCGAGCCAATGCCAGGAGCACCAGACAGTTGCGATGAGCACGGCCTAGACCTGCTGTCGGACAATTCTCTGGACATCATCCCCGCTGCAGCCCCGGAACTAAATCCAGGACAGGTTGCGTTACCTATGGACGGAGGACTAGACCCCGCCCTGCAGGCCACACATCTATCGGCGGTGGAGCCGAACACAGGTCTCACCTCTGTGGAGGCCTGTAACCCTGGGCCCCCGGACTCATATCCGCTGCGGACATCTTTCAGCACTCGCCTTTTGGCGACATGCTGAACTCTTTAAAGTCTCTCTCTCTGTCAGGAGGCTCTGAGCCGAACTATGTCCAGCTTGAGTGGGAAGCAGGCGATGAAGGAATTCGCTGCCCACCCACCACCCACTTTGTTGCCACAATCGATGATATAACCGACGTGCTCGACTTTGACTTCGAAGACATCTACAGTATGGACGACGATACAGGAGACATACAGGAGCCACCGCTCATAGGGCGGTGGACAGCTAGTTCTTCATATGATATATATATATGGTGGACACTCCAAAATAAACCTATGGCGATGAGGCAATGGAGGATAACCCCTCCAAGAAGAAAGCAAAGCATGGGCGTCACCAGCGCCGCTCCAAGCCCCGCCAAGGCAATACCAGCACCGGAGACGATAATTATCCGGACGGTGCCGATGATGAATACAACCTGGAATAGCCCGCCTTCGAGTAGGCCGAATAGGAAGACGGGCATGACAGCCCAGATGAAGAGGCGACGGATGGGTATCTGGAGGAGGACAACTACATGCCCCTCTCCAAAGACGAGATTAGCCTCGGCGACGACGAGTTCGGCGTACCCGAAGACCCCGCAGAGCAGGAGCGCTTCAAGCGCCGGCTTATTGCCACTGCGAGAAGCCTGTAGAAGAAGCAGCAGCAGATCCAAGCTGATCAAGATCTTCTCACAGACGGATGGACAGAAGTCCTGGCAGCTGAGGAATATGGACTCGAGTGCCCCACAGCTGACCGATCGCCTCGAGGTCAGGACAAAACGACATATCAGCTGAAATACCAGCCTGCACCCCCGCGTCGGTTTACTACGGCCCGGGGCAATACTCAAGACCTGCGCGATAAACTGGATAACACCGCAGGACAACAAAGATCGATCTATGGCTGACCGTCATACCGGATACACTAACAGCAAATCCGGCTGGGCCGAATACAACCAGTCAGACGCAGCCGAACTGCGCCGTGACATAGCCCGGCATAGAGGCGCCCGCACACCCCCACTGCTTCACTAATGAAGTAATGGATCATGAATTCCCAGAAGGGTTTAAACCTGTAAACATCGAATCATACGATGGCACAACAGACCCCGCGGTATGGATTGAGGATTTCCTTCTCCACATTCACATGGCCTGCGGAGATGATTTACATGCCATCAAGTATCTTCCTCTTAAGCTCAAAGGACCTGCCCGACACTGGCTAAACAGCCTGCCCGCAAATTCCTTTGGCAGTTGGGAAAATCTGGAAGATGCATTTCATGACAACTTCCAGGGCACATATGTGTGACCTCCGGATGTCGATGACTTGAGCCACATTACTCAACAACCCGGAGAATCAGCCAGGAAATTCTGGACTCGGTTCCTAACTAAAAAGAACCAAATAGTCGACTGTCTAGACGCCGAAGCCCTGGCGGCCTTCAAGCATAATATCCGTGACGAGTGGCTCGCTAGACACCTCGGCCAGGAGAAACCCAAGTCCATGGCAGCCCTTACGACACTAATGACCCGCTTTTGCGCGGGCGAGGACAGCTGGTTGGCTCGCAGTAGCACTACGCCACATTCTGGAACCTCAGATGTCCAGGACAATAATGGCAAGCCACGGTGCAACAGACACAAGCGACGGAACAACATTGACAACACCGAGGATACGACGGTCAATGCCAGATCCAGCGGATCCAAATCCGATCAGCGGAAGAAGCCTCTCAAGCATAACAATCAAGGACCGTCCAGTCTGGACCGTATACTGGAGCGCTCGTGCCAAATTCATGGCACCCCGTACATGCCAGCCAACCACACCAATAGAGACTGCTGGGTATTTAAACAGGCCTGTAAAATAAACACTGAAAACAAGGACAAGGGGCTGCACAGCGACGATGATGATGAGCCCCGGCGTACGAACATGGGGGGACAGAAGAAATTTCCTCCCCAGGTGAAAGAGGTCAACATGATCTACGCCACCCACATTCCCAAGCGGGAACGGAAGAGAGCACTACGGGACGTATACGCGATGGAGCTAGTCGTCCCCAAATTCAACCCATGGTTAGCTTGTCCGATCACCTTTGATCGTAGGGATTATCCTACTAGCATCCGTCACGGCGGCTCAGCCGCATTGGTCTTAGACCCAATCATCAACGGATTCCAACTTACATGAGTCCTCATGGATGGCGGCAGCAGCCTGAACCTGCTTTACCAGGATACAGTGTGGAAAATGGGCATCGATCCTTCATGGATTAAGCCCACCAAAACCAACTTTAAAGGTGTAATTCCTGGAGTAGAGGCCCGTTGCACGGGCTCTATAACATTGGAAGTGGTCTTCGGATCTCCGGATAACTTCCGAAGTGAAGAGCTAATCTTCGATATCGTCTCTTTCCGCAGTGGTTACCACGCACTGCTCGGGCGAACCACATTTGCTAGATTCAATGCGGTACCACACTATGCATACCTCAAGCTCAAGATGCCAGGCCCGTGCGGGGTCATAGCAGTCAACGGGAACATGGACCGCTCTCTCCGTACAGAAGAACATACTGTAGCCCTTGCGGCATAAGTACAATGCGGCCTACTCCGGCAAACCACCAATCAAGCGACGACAACTTCAAGCTCCGTCAAGCGAGGGCGGAACACCCCACAGCAGGATCAGCAGGCATGACAAGAGCACGACTAGCAGTCCGACCTCCACTTAGATCCCATCAAAGCAGCATTCGTGCCATGCGTACACAATTACGCACTCAAAATACCATGGGCACAGGGGGAGGAGTAACAGTGGCTCAGGCAACAGTACGGTATTGCTTCATAACCTTTCCTTTTACCTTTAAGGACATTGCTTTACTGCAGCTTCTCCAGAAGAGCCGGATTGTCGGACTTACATAGGAGAGGAAACCCAGGTGGAATCTATTTACGATTGTTGTTCCTGCTTTATCTATCTGTACGTAGCCTGCCCCTGGATAGGATATGTCAAATAATCCTATTTGTCTCCGCTTAATGCATACATTGTAAACATACGCCTATACGTATTATTCATCAATGGGAGACCATATATAGCGTCAGCTTGCTCATTTTTATTTGAGCTTTTTTTTATAAATGTCTATTTGATTTTTGCATCTGTACACTTTGGCACGCTCAGTTTGCCAGGGGCTTCTTATGGCGCCCCACAATATGGCAAGTCAAGTATGAACACTTTCAACAGTGCGACCCCGAACTTATAGCATTATCCTTCAGGGACCAAACATTTGGATAAAGAGTGTCCGTGTTTTCCACGAACACCCCAGTACTAGTTACATGGGGGCAGAAGCCGACGACTGGCTTACTTTCAGAATTTGATAAACAGCTGCAAAGAAGGTAATATTTTAAATAACAAAAGCACTACATAGCGCAAGTAACTTCGTCTTTAATTATAAACATGACAGAGGTGAATTCATTCAAAAATTATGTCTTTGGTACATTCATCGGCCACAAGGCAAGCACCCTTCATAACGCCATCATAATACTTCTCGGGGACGCGATGCGGCTTGCCCTCTGGCGGCCCGTCCTTCACCAGCTTCTCCGCATCCAGCTTGCCCCAATGCACCTTTGCACGGGCAAGGGCCCGGTGGGCACCCTCAATGCAAACGGATCGCTTGATGACTTCCAGTCGCGGACAGGAATCCACCATCCGCTTGATCAGGCCGAAGTAGCTGGTGGGCAGAAGCTCACCAGGCAATATCCGGACTATGAGATCTTTCATAGCCACTTCGGCCGCCTTGTGGAGTTCGACCAACTGCTTCAGTTGGTCACTCAGAAGCGTTGAATGTTCGGCCCCAGCATACTGGGACCAGAACAGCTTCTCCGTTGAGCTCCCCTCCTGGGCATGGTAGAACTCCACGGCTTCCGATACGCTGCGTGGCAGATCTGCGAATGCCCCTGGAGAGCTTCAGACTCGGGTAAGTAAAAGAAACGCCTCCTCCACATTTTTGCTTCGCATGAAAAATTTCTTACCCGCCGCTATCTTTTTCGCCTCCTGGATCTCATGCCGCACCCTCTCGGCTTCGGCCTTGGCGCCTTTTATATTTGTAAGGGCCTTCGCAAGCTCAGCCTCTTTTGCTTTCAGCTCATGCTCCACGGACTCGAGCTTCTTGCCGAGCTCCTGGAGCTCTTCTTGTACTTCGCCCACTCGGGCCTCTTGCTTTTCGCGCTCCTTGCGCTCCAAGGCCGCTTTGTGTTCGGCCTCGGACAGCGCCTTCTTGAGAGACGCCACTTCGGTGGTGGCCTCTGTTACCAAATTAGAACGCTTCATCATTAGCATAATCAACTTTTATTTACCATTTATTATATAAGTGAGGGGAATCATTCACCTTTGCTCTCCTCGAGCTGCCTCCTCGTGAGGCCGAGCTCTCCCTCTGCCTGCTCCAAGTCCTGCGTTAGGCCGGCGATTTCGGCCGTACGAGCAGCAGCGGCCAAAAGCACAACCTATTTATTCACATTCAAACATATTGTTAGACTCCTGCAGATTTTAGTTGACCCTCCGTTTGGTTTTTCCTTACGAACACCAATCAGAGTATTAGGGGCTACTACCCATCGGGTGGTAACTTCACACATTTTGACTGCTTACCTCAAAACCTGTTAGGAGGCTGGTGTAGGCTTCGGTTAGTCCGCTCTTGCTGGACGAAACCTTCTGAATCACCGCACTCATGAGAGTACGGTGATCTTCATCTATGGAAGCGCCATGAAGCGCTTCCAGCAGACGATGAATACAACCCGGAATAGCCCGCCCTTCGAGCAGGCCGAACAGGAAGACGGGCATGACAGCCCAGATGAACAGGCGACGGACGGGTATCCGGAGGAGGACAACTGCATGCCCCTCTCCGAAGATGAGATTAGCCTCGATGATGACGAGTTCGGCGTACCCGAAGACCCCGCAGAGCAGGAGCGCTTCAAGCGCCGGCTTACTGCCACTGCGAGAAGCCTGAAGAAGAAGCAGTAGCAGCTCCAAGCTGATCAAGATCTGCTCACAGACAGATGCACAGAAGTCCCGTCAGCCGAGGAATATGGACTCGATCGCCCCACGGCTGACCGACAGCCTCGAGGTCGGGACAAAACGGCATATCAGCCGAAATACCAGCCTGCACCCCCCATGCCGGTTTACTACGACCTGGGGCACTACTTGACCGTCATACCGGATACACTAACAGCAAATCCGTCTGGGCCGAATACAACCAGTCAGACGCAGCCGGACTGTGCCATGACATATCCCGACATAGAGGCGCCGCACGCCCCCTCTGCTTCACTGATGAAGTAATGGATCATGCATTCCCAGAAGGGTTTAAACCCGTAAACATCGAATCATACGATGGCACAACAGACCCCGTGGTATGGATCAAGGATTTCCTTCTCCACATTCACATGGCCTACAGATATGATCTACATGCCATCAAGTATCTTCCCCTTAAGCTCAAAGGACCTGCCTGCCACTGGCTAAACAGCCTGCCCACAAATTCCATTGGCACTTGGGAAAATCTGGAAGACGCATTTCTTGACAACTTCCAGGGCACATATGTGTGACCTCCGGATGCCGATGACTTGAGCCACATTACTCAACAGCCCGGAGAATCAGCCAGGAAATTCTGGACTCGGTTCCTAGCTAAAAAGAACCAAACAGTCGACTGTCCGGACGCCGAAGCCCTGGCGGCCTTCAAGCATAATATCTGTGATGAGTGGTTCGCCAGACACCTCGGCCAGGAGAAACCCAAGTCCATGGCAGCCCTTACGACACTAATGACCCGCTTTGGCGCGGGTGAGGACAACTGGTTGGCTCGTAGGAGCACTACGCCACATTCTGGAACATCAGATGTCTGGGACAATAATGGCAAGCCACAGCACAACAGACACAAGGGACGGAACAACGGCGACAACACCAAGGATATGGCGGTCAACGCCGGATTCAGTGGATCCAAATCCGGTCAGCGGAAGAAGCCATTCAAGCGTAACAATCAAGGACCGTCCAGTCTGGACCGTATACTAGAGCGCTCGTGCCAAATTCATGGCGCCCCGGACAAGCCAACCAACCACACCAATAGAGACTGTTGAGTATTTAAACAGGCCAGAAAAATAAATGCCAAAAACAAGGACAAGGGGCTGCACAACAACGATGACAATGAGCCCCGGTGTCGAACATGGGGGGACAGAAGAAATTTCCTCCCCAGGTGAAAACGGTTAACATGATCTGCGCCACCCACATCCCCAAGTGGGAACGGAAGCGAGCACTATGGGACGTATATGCGATGGAGCCAGTCGTCCCGCCATTCAACCCATGGTCAGCTTGTCCGATCACCTTTGATCGTAGGGATCATCCTACTAGCATCTGTCACGGCGGCTTAGCCGCATTGGTCTTATACCCAATCATCGACGGATTCCACCTTACGCGAGTCCTCATGGACGGCGGCAGCAGCCTGAACCTGCTTTACCAGGATACAGTGAGGAAAATGGGCATCGATCCTTCAAGGATTAAGCCCATAAAAACCACCTTTAAAGGTGTAATTCCTGGAGTAGAGTCCCGTTGCACGGGCTCTATAACATTGGAAGTGGTCTTCGGATCTCCGGATAACTTCCGAAGCGAAGAGCTAATCTTCAATATCATACCTTTCCGCAGTGGTTACCACACACTGCTCGGGCGAACCGCATTTGCTAGATTCAATGTGGTACCACACTATGCATACCTCAAGCTCAAGATGCCAGGACCGCGTAGGGTAATAACAGTCAACGGAAACATGGACCGCTCTCTCCGTACAGAAGAACATACTGCAGCCCTTGCGGCAGAAGTACAATGCGGCCTACTCCGGCAAACCACCAATCCGGCGACGACAACTTCAAGCTCCGTCAAGCGAGGGCGGAACACCCCGCAGCAGGATCAGCAGGCACGAAAAGAGCACGACTAGCAGTCCGGTCTCCGCTCAGATCCCATCAAAGCAGCATTCGTGCCACGCGTACACAATTACGCACTCAAAATATCATGGGCACAGGCGGATGCGTAACAGTGGTTCAGGCAACAGTACGGTATTGCTTCGTAACCTTTCCTTTTACCTTTAAGGACATTGCTTTAGTGTAGCTTCTCCAGAAGAGCCGGATTGTCGGACTTACACAGGAGAGGAAACCCAGGAGGCAATAGGCTTTGGCCACAGCAGGAAACACCCAGGTGGAATCTATTTACGATTGTTGTTCCTGCTTTATCTATCTGTACGTAGCCTACCCCTGGATAGGATATGTCAAATAATCCTATTTGTCTCTGCTTAATGTATACATTGTAAACATATGCCTAAACGTATTATTCATCAATGGGACACCATATATAGCGTCAGCTTACTCATTTTTATTTGAGCATTTTTTATAAATGTCTATTTGATTTTTGCATCCGTACACTTTGGTACGCTCAGTTTGCCAGGGGCTTCTTATGGCGCCCACAATACGGCAAGTCAAGTCCGAACACTTTAAATAGTGCGGCACACCGAACTTATAGCATTATATGCATCAGCTCAGAATCATGTCTTGGGTTACAGTTGGGATAGCCCGGCTCCCTTGTTTTGGGGATTCTAGGGGCTTCGCCAAAATTTAAAATTGTAGACTTCTATGGCTAAGTGAAGGTTATAAAGCCGCATAGTCCGATTGCCTTGTTCTCTACACTGGACACCTCCTTAAGGAACCAAACATTTGGATAAATAGTGTCCGGGTTTTCCACAAACACCCCAATACTAGTTACATGGGGGCAGAAGCCGGCGACTGGCCTACTTTCAGAATTTGATAAACAGCCGCACAGAAGGTAATATTTTAAATAACAAAAGTGCTACATAGCGCAAGTAACTTCGTCTTTAATTATAAACATGACAGAGGTGAATTCATTCAAAAATTATGTCTTTGGTACATTCATCGGCCACGAGGCAAGCACCCTTCATAACGCCATCATAATACTTCTCGGGGACGCGATGCAGCTTGCCCTCTGGCGGCCCGTCCTTCATCAGCTTCTCCTCATCCAGCTTGCCCCAATGCTCCTTGGCACGGGCAAGGGCCCGGCGGGCACCCTCAATGCAAATGGATCGCTTGATGACTTCCAGTCGCGGACAGGAATCCACCATCCGCTTGATCAGGCCGAAGTAGCTGGTGGGCAGAAGCTCACCAGGCCATATCCGGACTATGAGATCTTTCATAGCCACTTCGGCTGCCTTGTGGAGTTCGACCAACTACTTCAGTTGGTCACTCAGAGGCGTTGAATGTTCGGCCCCAACATACTGGGACCAGAACAGCTTCTCCGTTGAGCTCCCCTCCTAGGCACGGTAGAACTCCACGGCATACAATATGCTGCGTGGCAGATCTGCGAATGCCCCTGGAGAGCTCCGGACTCGGGTAAGTAAAAGAAACGCCTCCTCCACATTTTTCCTTTGCATGAAAAATTTCTTACCCGCTGCTATCTTTTTGTCCTCCTGGATCTCCTGACGCGCCCTCTCGGCTTCGGCCTTGGCGTCTTTTATATTTGTAAGGGCCTTCGCAAGCTTGGCCTCTTTTGCTTTCAGCTCATGCTCCGTGGACTCGAGCTTCTTGCCGAGCTACTGGGGCTCTTCTTGTACTTCGCCCACTCCGGCCTCTTGCTTTTCGCGCTCCTTGCGCTCCAAGGCCGCTTTGTGTTCGGCCTCGGACAGCGCCTTCTTGAGAGACGCCACTTCAGTGGTGGCCTCTGTTACCAAATTACAATGCTTCGTCGTTAGCATAATCAACTTTTATTAACCATTTATTATATAAGAGAGGGGAATCATTCACCTTTGCTCTCCTCGAGCTGCCTCCTCACGACGGCGAGCTCTCCCTGTGCCCGCTCCAAGTCCTGCGTAAGGTCGGCAATTTCGGCCGTACGAGCAGCAGCTGCCAAAAGCACAACCTGTTTATTCAAATTCAAACTTATTGTTAGACTCCTGCGGATTTAGTTGACCCTCCGTTTGGTTTTTCTTTCCGAACACCAAACAGAGTATCAGGGGCTACTACCTATCGGGTGGTAACTTCACACATTTTTACTGCTTACCTCAAAGCCTGTTAGGAGGCTGGTGCAGGCTTCGGTTAGTCCGGTCTTGGTGGACGAAACCTTCTGAATCACCGCACTCATGAGAGTACGGTGCTCTTCATCTATGGAAGCGCCACGAAGCGCTTCCAGTAGACAATCAGGCACCTCGGGCGCAACAGCAGTCCTCAATACAGACGGCCCTCCCTCCCTAACGATGGGTTACCTGCCTGAATCCTGAGCCATTGAAAGCTCTGGGACAGTGTTCGGTTGAGAGTCTGGATTACTGCGGACCTCACCAACACTATCCGCGGGGACCTTGAACCCCGCGAGTCCGACGTCTGGGATGCCGCCTTCAGGCGCCTCCAGGGCCACCTCCCCCATCTCTCGGAGCCTTTGGGACAACACTTCCGTGTCATCCGCGGGCCGAGGAGAAGGGGCCGTCGAGAGTGAGTTCATTGCGGACTCACTCAACGACCCATCCGAAGACGATACCTCGGGATGGGCTCTGGCCGGACTGCATACAAGTTCGGCGTTATAACTAAACTACGAAGCAAAATTACGATTGAGTGCGGATACTTACAATCGCACTAGGGGCTTCTTCCTGGGCAGCCACCCTTCCTCGCTATCGGCGGCGGTGGCGGAGTAGTCCGGAAGGGACACCTTTCCCTTCTTGGACGTCCCAGTCTCCCCCACCAGGGCAGCCTTCCTCTTCTTCCCTCCCCTAGCAAGGGGTGGTGGTGTTTCTTCTTGTTCCTCCCCGCCTCCGCAGGAGGAACCTGTCTCGTCGTCGTCAGACGACAACGGTATGATGGCCTTGCGCCGGGGGCCTCTCCTGGTCCCCTGGTCCGTCGTGTCAGGCCTCCCATCCTGTCCGGATAGGGCGGCCTCTTCTTCTTCTTCTCCTTCTTCCACTTCGGGGGAGGAGTCTTCATGCCCTTACGCCGTAGACTCTTTCGGGTCCCCGGGGCCTTCTTGTTGGGCTTCTTCTCCGGCCCCTTGTAGGGCCCCGGAACCAGCATCTCCGCCAGGAGAACATTAGCTGGGCTTTCCGGCAGTGGAGCCGGACAGTCGATCCGCTCCGCCACCTCCACATAATCCTAAAAAAAATAGACATAATTACTTGATGGCTCCCCCATGAATATATCGGGGAGAACCAAACACGGTGGCGGTCTAAGAACTCACCTGGGTAGGGTGTCGCGCGGCGTGGAGCCCACGGTCCTCAATTATGAGAGGAGGTACTTCGGAGGCCTTGAACATCACCTTCCATGCATTTTTGTGATTCATGCCGTAGAGCCTCTGAAGCGTCTGGTGTTCGACTGGAACGAACTCCCACAGATTGAATGCCCGCCTTTGGCACGGCAGAATCCGGCGAATGAGCATGACCTGGATCACATTGACGAGCTTGATTTTCTTGTCCTTCATGCCCTTGATAGAGGTTTTGAGTCCGGTCAGCTCGGTAGATTTGCCCCAGGACAGGCCCTTCCGTTCCCAGGAGGTGAGCCGCATAGGGGTTCCGGATCGGAACTCGGGGGCCACCGCACAGTTGGCCTCGCGCGGCTCGGTGATGTAGAACCACCCTGATTGCCACCCCTTCACGGTTTCCGCAAAGGAGCCGTCAAGCCAGGTGACGTCAGGCATCTTTCCCACCATGGCTCCTCCGCACTCCGCTTGCTAGCCACTCACGATCTTTGGCTTCACGCAGAAGATTTGCAGCCACAAGCCTAAATGAGGCTTGATGCAGAGGAAAGCCTCGCATACGACGATTAACGCCGAGATGTTGAGGACGAAGTTCGGAGCTAGATCATGGAAGTCTAGCCCGTAGTAGAACATGAGCCCACGGACGAAGGGATGGAGTGGAAACCCCAGTCCATGGACAAAGTGGGCAAGGAACACGACCCTCTCGTGGGGTCCTGGAGTTGGAATGACCTGCCCCTTGTCTGGTAGCCGGTGTGCTATGTCTGCGGCCAAGTATCCGGCCGCCCGAAGATTCACAATCTTCCTCTCCATCGCGGTGGAAGCCACCCACTTGCCTCCTGCTCCTGGACTAGGGCGCTTGAGCTCGAGGGGGCAAGAGTGTGCGAAGGAGGAAGAAGGCTTGGGGAAAAATGGGGAACTCTTATCCCCTTATATAGGCGACGAAAGCGGTGCGCGCTTACTTCCCAAGCGCCACGATTGATGGCACGGGGGGATTACCCATACCCGTATTGATGAGAAATCCCGTGATAAGGGGACATGATCTCGGCTTTGACAAGACGTGTCAAGGAAACCGCCTCGCAATGCGCGTTGTGGCTGGTTGTGAAAAAATGGTTCGAATAATGATCTGACCGAAATGACATATCACGTCGTCTAAAAAGTTGTCAGCTGAAGTGTCGTTCTCTCTACGGTGGTATGTGAAGATCATTTTGCAGATCCGGACATGGCCTACGTGTTCGATAATAACCTTGGAGTATTCGGAGGAGGAACCCGCCTTGCAATGCCGAAGACAAGACTGCGCACCGGACTCATTGTCATTGAAGCCTGGTTCAGGGGCTACTGATAGACTCCTGTATAAGGGGGTATCCGGACAGCCGGACTATATTCATCGTCCGGACTATAGAAGCGTCAAGATACAAGACTCAATACTTCGGCTCGTGTCCGGATGGGACTCTCCTTTGCGTGGAAGACAAGCTTGGTGATCCGGATATTATGTTTCCTTCCACTACAAGAAATATGTCAACTTGTGACCACCACTATTGGTCACTGAAAGGTCACAAATTTCCATTTGCGACCTTTTTGTGACCAAAAACAGAAGGTCAAAAGCTGGCCGTCATAAACTGACTATAGCGACCTTCTCTGTGAGAAGGTCGTGGACGTTTACAACCAAAAAATTCCTACTGTGGCGTTTTGGTCACTAGCAACCTCCCCAGGCCACGTAGGCATCCAGCGTGGCAAGCTGATGTGGCACAAGATTCAGCCCGGTCCAATTCGATTTTCTACATGGGCCGAGCCCTACAATTCGGCCTTTTTACTGTATATTTTCTCTATTAATTTTCTCTAGTTACATGGGCCTGGCCCAACAATTTGGCCTTTTTATTTCTAGATGTGGCCTTTTACAGCATATGATCTTTTACTTTTTGCTATTTTATTTTCCACTGTTTTACATTTGTCCCAAATATCATAATATCATACACTAGTCCCACACGTCAGAAATTTCAAATGTGCTCAAATTATTTTGATAAGTGGGTCACATGAGTCATGTTTCCATTGCGCACATTTTCAAATCACATACATAATTACTATTTCATATGAAACAGAAATTGTAATTCTGAAACATACATGAAATTCACAAACAGAGAGAAGATACATTAAATCACATACATAATTACTATTTCATTCACAAACAAAGAGAAGATACATTAAATTCCCAGATAACGCAGCTATTATTACAGAACTTGCTATATATGAATGTCCTGGAGCTTCTTTGAACATCTTTGGTCTTGAATTTACTCAAAATATCTGCCAACAAGAAAACAGAAAACAACAGGTGAGCTATTTAGTAGTAAGATCAAGTCTGGAAAGAAACATGCATGAAAATTAAGAAGAGCTAGAGTATGGATGCCCAAACAGTTTTCGTGCACGTCATGCCAAGTTAGGCAACACGTAGAATGCATATGGGCCATAAAAATGATCAAATGAGGAAGGGATGAAGCCCAACAATGGTTCCTCCTTGCAATGATCACATTTAGATAACAACGACCTACTACAGTTCATGTTACAACAACATTAGTTCATGTGAGAAACACACAGGGTCCAAACTACAAACCAAAAACAATCTGACTTGGAATATGATGTCCACCTTATAGTACTACATCATCATCAGGATTAAAACAACACATTTATAGTCAGAGTGTTGGATGAGACAAATATCAATTGAAAAAAGACAAGGTAGCATCAAATCAGGTTATAGTTTGTGGGAATCAATGCACACAGCATGAACGACAAGGTAGCATCAAATCAGATGATGATTGCATACATACAAATCATGTCCTGGCAGAAAAAAATCCAAGCAGGAGCTCATCTTCCCTCTCTGTTTGGTAACTAACAACCTAAATAAAATAAAATAAAAACATGACTTGTTCATACAGATCCCTCTAAAATTCCTTGGGACAAGTGCATCACATATTCATCAACTTAGCAGCAGAAGTAGTGAGCACGGGAAGAGGGGGGGAGATGGAGGAGCTACCTGCCGCGGTCGCAATGGAAGCAGAGGAGCAGACCCCTCCTGCCCCTCCCCCACGAGCAGGACAGGGCTACCGGCTGGGCACGCCCCTACTCCTCCGCCTCCTTGATCAGGAGACCCCCTTCCCCTACTGCTGCTTGGCGCGCCGCATCACTAGTCACCTCCTCGTGCAAGAAGTACACAATAAATAGACAGACGGTCAGTGAGGTACATTTTCACAGCAACATAAGCTTAAAATTAACACAAATACACACATCAAATGAAGTCACTAAGATACTTAAGTCCACCACATGGTGTATAATTATGTGGTATATAATTGCAACACATGAACCAAATGAGGAATAACATCATCACCAAGAGTTTCTGATGATAAGCATAGCTCCATAGTGACTAAAGCATGCAGAACACAATATTCAAAGCAGAAGCAAGCAGGTAGTATGAGCTACCTACTGGCAAAGTATAAAACCTGAATCATATAGTACATATGAATCAAGAAAACAAGAACTAACAATGAGAACTGCATACTAATGCACCAGATGATCAACATCAAGTGTGGTATATTCACATAAGTTTGCTTATTTGTTTTTGCTTGGAAACTAAGACTGAGTTACCGGCTAGCTAGTGGAGTGACATGTTTGTAATGGCAGTTTGGTACTAATTGCCCCTCAACCCATACTGCTTGCTGTTATACATACACAAGAGACAACAAGCTGTTCAAGTGTTCACTCTAGGAATGCTTTCTAAATAATTGTATAAACGAAGGCTACTTATCACCGACAAACTATAAGGTTTACAGTGCACTAGAGGAAAATTGGTGATTATCATTTTATAATTAGATTGTAATAACCATCGAGTTTCCAGTAACAATCAAAGATGAAAGCTTGGAAACTCTTCTCTAACTACTGGATTAACAGAGCTTGCAAGCATTCCGTCGAACAGAAGACTGAAGCAAGAAAGTGACCAATCAAGCAGAAATGCATCATTATTCTGAATCCCATATCATCAGTTTGCACAAGTTGCAACACCATGCAGCAATTTCCACTCCAATCCAGGAAGAGCACTACTACTTGCAGATAACCAGAGTTCAACAAAGATACACGTAACATCAGTTTGCCAAACATGGCAGTGTTCGGTTCAGAAAGATACAGTACAAATGGCCAAACATAGATGCGTTCAGTTTCAGAAGAATCTGAAAGCCAGATCTCATCTGGAAGCCAAACTTGCATTGTTACAAACACATGGAAGAGATTAGTACAAGCACTTACTAATCAGGTCGGACTGAAGAAATCACTAGCAGCGGAAATGCATCATTCTAAATCTTCTCAGTTTGCAAAACTAGATTCAGCAAGCAATCAACCATTATCAACAAGCAGTAGCACTACTTCTTGCAGACGCAACAAGCAGTAGCATTAGTAAGATCATGTAGTACCACAACTGCAACATTTTCTAGATAGATAATCAGTTTGCAAAAGCAACACGTTTAGTTCTTACATCCAACCAGCCAACAAAGCGTTGGCAATCACTCAGCACACGCACTACGGCTACCACTACTTTCAGATAGAGACAAGCAGAGTCAACAGCGACCATATATGCAAATCAACCAGAATTTTACCTGCCCCTGGTGGCGCCGGAGATGGATGCTTCTGCTGCTGGCCTTCACCGCCCCTGACGCTGCTGCTCATGGACGGAAACCGTATCGCGTCCGGGAAGAGGATGGAAGGGAATGCAATGGAAGAAGAAATCGAAAAGGAGAGGAGATGAGAGGGGGCTGACCGTCGGGGTCCTCCATGGCGTCGGCGTCGGGGCAGCCTTCCTGTCCATGCCATGGTGGCCCGGAGCGCGAGCGACAACGACGTGCTGGATGGATCTGGTAGCGAGAGGAGACAAGGTGAGGAAGAGAGGATCTGATTGGGATAGGAGACGAGGTGAGGAAGAGAGGGGACCAACCTTAGTTGCCGGAGACACGCCGACGACGCGGTGGACCAAACCCTATCCACGGGAGACGGTCGCGCGTGGCCGCTAGAGCACGCGAGCACCGGATCTGGGCGGAGCGCGAGGCTGCCGCCGCGCCTCCCCCGCCGCGGGGCCGGGTGCGGGTCACCTCCCACGAAAGGAGACAGAGCGGAGCCGGCGCGGACATCGATGGGACTCGGACGCGCTCGCGGTCGGTGGTGGCGACCATGTCCACGACGGCCAGTGAAGGGGTGGGTGGCAGCGAGGGGAGGGATCTGGATCGGGAGCGACGATTCTGGCCGGAGGTGAGGGAGGAGTGGA
>NC_041385.1:61085071-61137398 GCF_002162155.2 Triticum dicoccoides
GTGGGCGGAGGAAGGAAGGGGAGGACGGCGAATGGCGGGAGCAGGTGGTCGTCCACGAAGGTGGCGGCGGTGGTCTAATGGAGGGAAAGGGGAGAGGGGTTAGGGTTTGGGCTGCGGGGAGAGGAGTGGTGTGCGGGGGAGAGGAGGACAGGGGGAAGGAGTGGTGTGCCCGCGAGGGGGAGGAGTGGGTGAGTGGTGGCATTTTGCCAATGATAGGTGGGCCCGTGAGGAATTAGGCCCACATGTCAGTGTCCTCTACAACATGTGGTGTAGGTGAGTGGAGCTGCTTTTGGGTGGGTGTGGGTGGGGAGAGGGTGAGGGGTGTGGGCCGTTGGATCTGGCAGGATCCGACGGTCTCTAATGCTTCATCCGCGTGACATGCCCATTGACCAATCAGAATGAAGTGCAGGCTTTGATGATGTTATGACCATCTAAAATGGTCGTAATCAATTTTCCATTTTCCGAGTGCCTGAAATGAGTTTTTTGTGTAACGGAACTACCATATATTTGTTGCAAAATTGGACCTAATCAATTTTATAAAATGCTAGGACATATTTAATGCACAATTGACAAAATGGTTGTGTGTCAAAAGTTTTGATCCACCTCTGGTGAAAAAGACAAATTCCCGCTGATTCAGCTGGAAGCGGGTCAAATTTGAACTGTAGATGCCTTATAGTTTGCTTTTTATTTTTTCCAGAAATCATTTCTAGTTACATAAGTATCTATTTAATCAGAGAAATACCAATAAAATTCCAAGATTCAACCACTAGCTAGGAACGGTCAAGCCCGCCGTTTTGACCGCATTTTGAAACAGGCATAAAGAATTCAAAAAATTAAAAAAATGGAAAACCCTACGCATTGTGTCATTATATGTGACCAAGTTTCCAGGAAAAATAATAAACGCGTAATACGGTAATTATTTTAAAAAAGTGTTCTCAGAAATGAGCTATCATGCGTGAAGATTCATGGCTTTCTAGCCAAATGATCAATCTTATGGCCACGTTCATGGCATAGTTTGTTCAAATAATCTCATATTGTGCACAAGGGTGCATATTTGGAATGGCAAACAATGTTGCCTAAGGAAGTTTTCATTTTCTTTGGACGAAAAAATCATTTTTCATTTTCCGAGTGCCCAAAAGGAGGTTTTTTTGTGAAGGACCTCCCAAATAATTGTTGCAAAATTGGACCAAATCAATTTTCTAAAATACAAGGACATATATAATGCACAATTGACCAAATGGTTGGGTGAAAAAAGTTTTGATCCACCTCTGGTGAAAAAGACAAATTGACGTCGATTCAGTTGGAAACAGGTCAAATTTGAACTGTAGCTACCTCATAGTTTGCTCTTTATTTTTTCCAAAAATCATTTCTAGGTACATAAGTATCTATTTAATTAGAGAAACACCAAAAAAATTCCAAGATTCAACCACTAGCTAGGAACGGTCAAGCCCGCCGTTTTGACCGCATTTTGAAACAGGCATAAAAAATTCAAAAAAAATCAAAAAATTGGAAAACCTTCGCATTGTGTCATTATATGTGACCAAGTTTCCAGGAAAAATAATAAACTTGTAATACGGTAATTATTTTAAAAAAGTGTTCTCAGAAATGAGCTATCGTGCGTGAAGATTCATGTATTTCAACCCAAACGATCAATCTTATGGCCACATTCATGGCATAGTTTATTCAAATGATCTCATATTGTGCACAAGGGTGCATCTTGGAATTCCAAACAATGTTGCCAAAGGGAGTTCTCATTTTCTTTGCACGGAAAGTTCATTTTCCATTTTTCGAGTGCTCGAAATGAGGTTTTTTTGTGAAGGACCTACCATATATTTGTTGCAAAATTGTACCAAATCATTTTTATAAAATACTAGGACATATATAATGCACAATTGAAAAATGGTTGGGTGTCAAAAGTTTTGATCCACCTCTGGTGAAAAAGACAAATTCCCGCCGATTCAGTTGGAAGCGGGTCAAATTTGAACTGCAGCTGCCTCATAGTTTGCTATTTATTTTTTCCAAAAATCATTTCTAGGTACATAAGTATCTATTTAATCAGAGAAACACCAAAAAAAATTCCAATATTCAACCACTAGCTAGGAACGGTCAAGCCCGCCGTTTAGACCGCATTTTGAAACGGGCATAAATATTCAAAAAAAATCAAAAAATTGGAAAACCTTCGCATTGTGTCATTATATGTGAACAAGTTTCCAGGAAAAATAATAAAATTGTAATACAATAATTATTTTAAAAAAGTGTTCTCAGAAATAAGCGATGAAGTGTGAAGATTCATGGCTTTCAAGCCAAATGATCAATCTTATGGCCACATTCATGGCATAGTTTGTTCAAATGATCTCATATTGTGCACAAGGGTGCATATTGGAATAGCAAATAATGTTGCCTAAGGAAGTTTTCATTTTCGTTGGACGAAAAAACCATTTTCCATTTTTCGAGTGCCCGAAAGGAGGTTTTTTTGTGAAGGAACTACCAAATAATTGTTGCAAAATTGGACCAAATCATTTTTATAAAATACTAGGCCATATTTAATGCACAATTGACAAAATGGTCTGGTGTAAAAAAATTTGATCCACCTCTCATGAAAAAGACAAATTTCTGCCGATTCAGCTGGTTCCGTGAAAAAGACAAATTTTTTGACCCGCTTCCAGCTGAATCGGCAGAAATTTGAACTGCAGCTGCCTCATAGTTTGCTATTTATTTTTTCCAAAAATCATTTCTAGTTACATAAGGACCTGTTTAATCATAAATACATGGTTTGGTGGCGATACGTCAAGGTTTGGGCGGTGGCCGAGGGCCCTAACTCTAGAGCGCGTAAACTCGCATGCCCGTCGCGTGGTCACCGCGTGACCGTGGCGTTGCCATGTGTTCTGGGCGGCCTAGGCATGTCTAGTGGGTTGGGCACTCCCCAGGTTGGTGCTAGGAAGAAAATTACAACATAAGATTCTCACGAGGAGACCAATCGATGCTCAAACATGAATTAGCAGCCAAGTGTTTGATTAGTGGTACGGGAAATGTACATGGCTAATGGGCGTGAGTTTTGGCTGAGGATGATCAGTTACTAAGAAGACCGTCTTCACAAATTTTCAGCTCAAAAGGAGGAGCCTAGGTGGTACTTGCTTTGCAAACCACCACACTGGACATAAATACGAATGTTGAAGCTCGGCTCAAAATAATGAATGGATTGAGCTGGCATTTAGTGGAGGATGGTTATTTGGGCATAGGAAAGCACTGTAGAAAATGGATACTATTTGGACATGCCAAAGTGGTACTTCCTTCACAAACTGTTACTCTAAACAGAATAGGAAAATGAATATTTTTGAATTAGTTTTGAACTAGGCAAGGAAGGTTTTTACATATTTGACGAAGATATGACCCAAAGAATTTATGAGATTTTTTTGGGAATTTTGGGAATGACAGAAATATAGGTTGCTTCACAACCTAGGGCAAAAACTGCCACATGGACATGACACATAGGCAAAACTGATGAGGTGGCGCCTAGTCATAGCAACCCACCACAATTTACAAGGCTATGACCATCTATATTGGTCGTTAACAACTAGAAATAAGGCAGCGGACTAGCGCTGTTTGCTTTATGACCATTTCGTGTAAGGAAATTACGACCTTTCTGACCAAAATGGTCGCAATGGTTTAGGGTTTGGAGCCCCCCGAACAGCTTTTGACCAATTGGTCTGAAATGGTCATAGATCTATGACCAATTCTTCCAGGGTCACTGACAGAGGGTCACAAGTTGACATATTTCTTGTAGTGTTCCTTGTAAACGACTCCATGTAAACCCTAGCTCTCCGGTGTCTATATAAACCGGAGAGGATGGTCCTTAGAAGGACGATCACAATTACAATCATACCATCATAGGCTAGCTCTTAGGGTTTAGCCTCTACGCTCTTGTGGTAGATCTACTCTTGTACTACACATATCCTCAATATTAATCAAGCAGGAAGTAGGGTTTTACCTCCATCGAGACGGCTCGAACCTGGGTAAACATTGTGTCCCTTGCTTCCTGTTACCATCGGCCTAAGACGCATAGATCGGGACCCCCTACCCGAGATCCGCCGGTTTTGACATCGACAACCTTCACCATAGCTGAGATCTTGCCTCTCCATACCTACCCCCCCTTTCTATTGTCAGTCTTAGAACCACGACACCTGGCACTAGGTCAATATGTTAGTCCATGAAAATCATATAAAAGCCATATTAAAGTGCACCAAAACCATATAAAAACATTGTAAACATGGCATGAATACTTTATAAATTATAGATACGTTGGAGACGTATCAATTGTCCCATAGTGCTTTCCCGCTGGCAGTAATGGCGGATACACTGCAAGGGAGGTGGATGTGAAGGGGCTTGTGTTGTGGTGTGGAGTTAGCCAGGTGTGGCCACTTTTATATAGAGGAGGTGAGGCGAGGCATTCGGGTGCATCAATGCGCGGCGCCGGAGTGGGTTTCTTGGCCGACGAGCCTGCTTAATGATGCTGGGCGACCGAACATCAGCATTGAACAGGTGTGGTAGATATTTGTCCAGCCCCGTTCAGTCACGCACCTCCGACATTGAACATGCGTGGACATCGGAGACGCGTCGTGGGCGACGCCCTCGGCCGGCGCGCCGCTTCAATGGCGGAGGCAGTGAAAGGTCGCGTCCTCCCTAAGCCGTCTTCAATGTTCAGTGATGCGCTCTACAGTGGCATGAATGCGGGCAGCTGGCACCGAACGAGAGCGCGCACAGGAGAGGGCAGAGGTTTTTGGTGGGCTAGGGTGCTTAGAAGTGGGCTTGTGATCGATCCGGACTCCTGCAAACCTCCCCCACTTTTGTCTCCGGTTTCCGGGAGAAATCACGGTCGGACCGCCCCGCAGACCGATACAGGTTAGCGTTGGATGGCTTCCACGATCCGGACAACGTGGTCCGGATGGTTGCGAGAGGTTTGCGGGTCGGCGCCGGAGGTTTCCATGCATGGTTGCATATGGTGGTGGGTCCTTTTCATGCATGGTTGCATACTGAAGCGGGTCTTATCCCATTCATAATTCTATGGTGATGTGGCATGCTTGCATGTTGAGATAAATAAGATAGTGATGATGAACTTCTTCGGTATATAGGATTATTGAGGAGGTCCCTATTGCCAAACTTCTTAGGTAGATAGTGGGCCCACTTGGCATGCTACACTTGGCTATTAAAGCAACTTTGTGGTACTATTTTGAAAATTTTGAAACTGTGATAGTTTTTTGGAATCTTCACCTTAATTGTGGTAGTTTTATACTTTTCACTCTTTCTTGGAACTGTTCCTATTTATAATTGGACCTTTTTCTCATGTTGGCTCCTCGCATGCATGGGCTGCTGGGTCCTCTTGCTATTTCAACTTCTTTCAAATGACCTTTGCAACGACACTATGCATGAACTATCACCGTATTGAATTTTCACTTTTTCTTAGTTTTTCTTTTGGGATGTACAATTGTTTTGGTTTGGCTTGAGCTGATTGGCTGATCATTGTCCCGAACATCGGGTAATAATATAATACCACATCGCTAATGGAGAGACTCCTGCACCATCATATAAACCCAGCTCCAGTCCGTGTCATTGGCCGAGCATGGCGGCGCGTGCTTGTGTCTCCAGCCTTGGATTGGAGGGCCAAAGAGTTGGTGCGTGGGTTGGTGGGCTCGAGCCCGTGATAGTTAATGGATGCCCTGCCGGAAAGTGCAGGATGACGAGGCGGGCCTCTATGGCGCTCGGACGGATCGTGGTCGTTCATGGCCGATCGCGTGTTCCCTCTCTACTACAGGAGAGAAGGAAGTTACCATCCGATGGTCCTAGAGTAGAGGCCACCAGGAAATGTGCTGATTTTTGTTTGTGTGCATATTTTTTTTGGCATAGTGTGCACCTTGTTAACACTATTCCTAATGTCAAAAAAATCTACGAAAGGTCATGACTCGGGTGTTTGTGTTTTGAGGCTTGTCCGTCCCTCGCGTGACGGTTCCGTGGCTGGCGATCTGGCGATTCTAGGGCGATCTTAGGGCAACTTCAGTCGAAACCCTAAAACCTTGGTCTCCTCTTCTGCGGCGATATCTGAGGTCGCTTTCCCGGCGTTGTTGTGCTTCGATCCCAAAACTCACCACCAATTTATGATCTCAGTGCGTCAAAGGTGTTCCATGGACAAGATGGAAGGGTTGCTGCAGAATTTGAGGCTGTCGGAGGCAGAGACGAAGGGTGTGAAGGTAGGCAGAGGGGAGATTAGACGGGGAATAGTGGTAGATCCACAAGCTATTGGTAAGGTTCTGGCAGAAAAACCAGTGTATGTGGAAGGTATGATCTAGTCGCTGGGTTGGCTGTGGTGCCCGCTTAAGGGGATTAAGTGCAAAGACCTAGGGGAGAACGTGTTCTTGTTTACGTTCCTGCAAGCATCAGGGAAGAGGAAGGCTTTGGATAATGGGCCTTGGATGGTGGGCAAGGATTTGATAGTAATGGAGGACTTTGATCCGCTGAAGACGAAGGAGGACTATGAATTTAAGTTTATTCCAATCTGGGTTCGAGTTACTAGGATGCCATTAGGACTCATGAATGAGGAAAACGGCGAATCCATTGGTAATCAGATTGGTGAAACTCTGGAAGTTGATGTAGGGGAGGACGATTCGGCCTTGGGAAGCGCCTTGAGGGTGAAGGTTAAACTTGACATCACAAAACCGCTGCTGAGGGGAGTCACCATTGATCTAGAATATGAGAGGGAAAAGATGCGACAGGGAACTGGGGCAATGGAGGTGGATAAGAAGAAGAAGAAGTGGAAGGATGATCTAAAACTATGTCCACTAGAGTACGAGCATCTCCCATATTTCTGCTACACGTGTGGGATTATTGGCCATGTGGACAAAGCTTGTTCCATGAAATTGGCGAAGGAGGAAGTTCAGCAGTATGGGAAGTGGATGAAAGCGATGTCGTCGAGAAGGGTGCCTGAAGGGGACAGATCTGGCTGGTCTAGGAGTGGGGTCAGCAGTGGTCGTGGTTCTAGCTATGGTTTCGGGGATAGAAGCAGATTTTTGGGGAGTGATAAAGGATCATGGAGAAAAATAGACAAAGGTGTTGTAGAGACAAGCCTACTAAATCTGAATCCAGCACTCGATGAGAAGGAATATCAGAAGGAGTTAGTGGTTGGGGAGGAAAATAACTCAAAGGGGGATGGTACAAATCATAATATTGAAAGTGTGGTTCAGAAGGTGAAGGGATCGGAGAAGGCTGATGTGCTTAATAAGGTTGCAGATAAGAATTCTCAAGTGGAAGTTGACAATTCAGTTGTGACGAGTGAGAAGGGGAAGCAGGAAGAAAATGTACAGCACAATTTGCATGACCCAGGCGTGCATGGCAGTCTAAAGGTCAATGGTATAGGAGGAAACAAAGGGGTGGAGAAGGATAGGAGGAAAGGAGACGACGGCAAAAAAGATGGTGCATCGAGAGGTTTCCATAGGCGTGTAACAACGACAGATGGGACTAGTTCGAGCTTGAGCGTTCAGCTGGGAGGCAAGAGGGAGAGGGCGGATATGGAGATTGAGGAGTCCACGGAAGATGAAAACAAGAAGGCACGTTTGGAGGGTGACGTCAAGGGTGAGGCTATAACCACAATTAAAAAGGCGGGGCTGCCAGATCAGCCCTGCAGGACCCAATGAGCCTCACTGCATGGAACTGTCGGGGATTGGGGAACGGCCCGACAGTCAAAGGACTTCTGGATATACAGAAGAAGGAGGCCCCGGATATTATCTTTTTGTCAGAAACAAAACTTGATGAAAGGAGGATGGAGTGGTTCAGATGGAAACTAGGACTGACTAATATGGTGGTAAAAAATTGTGAAGGGCAGAGTGGAGGTGTGGCGCTGTTTTGGAGGAATGATATTCAAGTGAAGGCGTGATTAAAATCTAGGTACCATATCGATGCGGAGATCACAGGGGAAGATGGGTTTCAGTGGAGGTTCACAGGCATATATGGTGAATCACATCATGATAAGAAGGAGGCTACATGGAAACTTCTTAAGACCATTCAACATCATAGCGACAAGCCATGGCTGTGTGCAGGTGATTTTAATGAGGTGTTAATGGGATGGGAGAAGGAAGGAGGGGCAGTCCGGCCTCAGCGGTGTATGGATAGGTTTAAGGAAACTCTGGAGGAATGTGCGCTTCATGATATAGGCTTTGTGGGGGACACGTTCACATGGAGAAATCATAATCAGAATGCAGCTAGTTATATTAGAGAAAGATTGGATAGGGCTGTGGCCTCGCAGACATGGTGTGATCATTTTCCTACATATCGTGTAGCACATGGGGACCCGAGGCATTCTGACCACAGACCATTAGTGATTGATGTGGAGTTTCAAAGGAGGAACATGGGGAGAAATGACAGTACTGGTTTTAAGTTCGAAGTAAATTGGTTGGAGGAAAAGGCATGTGAGGGGATTGTTGAAAATGCTTGGAAAGTGGGGAGTGAGATTCACAGGAAAAGTGTGGCAGATGTGCTCAAGGATGCGGCGTTGGATCTCACAGACTGGAGCAAAAATATACTAGGAGATTTAGAGAAACGCGTTGCGCGTACAAAAAAAGAGCTGGAGAGGTGGAGGCGGGCGCCTTTTTCGAATGAACAGGTGCAGAAGGAGAATGTGTTGCGCTATAAGTTGGATAATTTGGAGCAGCAGCAGGACATGTATTGGCGACAAAGAGCACATGTGAGTTGGCTGCAAAAAGGAGATAAAAATACCAAGTTCTATCATGTGTATGCATCAGTACGTAAGAGAATAAACAGAATAAAGAAACTGAAGGTGGATGGAGGGGCGTGGTAGAAGGAGAAGAGGAGATGGCTGCGGTGGTGACCCAATATTATATTAACCTTTTTACTTCTTGTGCAGGCCAGAGAATGGATCAACTATTGGAGCAGGTTGTTCCACGGATAACACCGGCTATGAATGACCTACTACTTCGTGCATTCACAGGGGAAGAAATTAAGGAGGCACTAGAGAGTATTGATGATCTTAAAGCGCTTGGTCCGGACGGTATGCCAGCGGTCATTTATAAGAAATATTGGCTTACGGTTGGGCCTAAGGTTACAGAGGAAGTGCTGAAAGTTCTGAATGGTGCTCCATCGCCGCCGCCAACCCTCACCTCCAAATCACTATATCTCAACCTCCATCGATATCCTCCCGGATGGATCCGTCCACGTCACTAGATCGACAAAGGGAGACCTCCACCGTCATCGTTCTTCTTTCTCCCCAACCTTCCGTTGCCTTTCTCCACGGATCTGGCCATGGCCACAACTGACGCTGCCGGTTCCATGGAGGAGCTCACCCCGACCTTCTCCTTGTTTTCCCCCACGGTTGGGTCTCCTGGTGGAGGTGCTGATGCTGCCGGTTCCACAACGCAAGAGCTCGTGGCAATGTGACGAACTGAAGCTTTCTGCCGGCGTTGCGTAGGGCGTCTCTGGCGTCGCAGGAAACCCTACCTTGGGGCTGGCGTAGGGCATCTCTGGCGTCGCAGGAAACCTCACCGTGGGGCCGATGCAGGGAGTGGCCGACCATCCCACCTTGCTGAAGTCGTAGGGCGTCTCTGCCAAGTCCATGGTTGTCGAGTCCAAGGTCGTCGCCTTCGTGGTCGAGGCGAACTACACTGACATCGATGTCTGCCCTGAACTGTTGTAAGTTTACTGACCGTGTGCTTCTGATTTCTAATGCATTCTTGTTGTTTGCATTTCTCTCATTCGTACACTCGTATTACATTGCATCTAAAAGCTCTTGTGACCATGGAAATTCTACCTCCAAGGGACCAAAAAAGAAAATCAGTCCTAAAAGATCGTAAGTTGAACACTAGATCCATATACACGTCTGATATCCTGCTATGTCCATCTGTTCATCGTTTCATGATCTGATCCATGGTTTTTGTATTTGCAGTTTGCCTGACACATCTACTCACGATGATAGTGAAGTATATCAAGCTGGTGCCAAAAGAAGGTTTGTGTTTATCCTTTGTAATATATTTTTACTGCTGTTGTACTTGGTTGGTCGCTAATGCTTTTTTGATACAATGTAAGCAGGAATCTTAACCCCTCTATTCCTCATAAGGAGAGCTTGGAATCTGAGGATTTTTCAGCAAAGTAGGTTTCACTTTGGCTCTAATTCATGATATTTGGTAACTTGCTGCTGTTGTAGTTATATTGACAACCTGGTAATTTCAGATACCAACAAAAATTTATTTGCCTGCATAGTATTACGGTTGCAGAAGTCCTTGTGGATATCCTATACAGTATAAATATGAACCACCACTTGGTGGATCCCTGCTATTTAGAGCTCTGCTATGTTAATGCTACTTTGAGTCTAGATGGCATTAACTACAGAGAAGGGATCTAGCTAGGTTTGCAATGTCATGTGTACTATCGAATCATTTTAGTCTCAGGGTTTCCCTGCAAAACTGAAGTTCATGTCTCATGTTTAAATTATTCACGGTGTAGTCTGATGGTAATTTGTCTACTTAATGCAGTTTACGTATTCTTCCACAACTTAATTTTATGCTTTCAGACTTAAAGTTTTGGGGATGGTTTGGATGTTATACCCAAGGCATTATAATTGCTCTATATTATTCTTAATTTCGTATATCATCACCTTAGACTACTCGAACTGTCGGCGATGCTTTGTGATTAAACAATTCTTGACTGATTAAATCCATTTCAAGCGTAATGCAAGTGTTGAATTGTGATCCATGAACAGCAAGCCCATTTGGCGAATGTATTTAAACAATGACCCAAGCAGTCGCACAAGTGGATCTGCACATATTATTACCAAGGTATCGTCTCATCTCTCAATTTTCTTTGCCACTCTAAAATAATCGGTTTTCTCTTTCATGTGAGCATTTTGATTTTTTTAGAAGCTTGACTAGAAAACTGAATACAAATAATTAGAGAATATTAACTAGGCGGGAGTAGAGGGGAGAAGGGATGAAGAGAAAAGAAATACATAGTAACGTTATATTGATTAAAGAGTTCTAGCAATGCATCTGCTTCTAACTATATATAAAGATCTTGCATGTCATTAACCGGGCGGGAGGAGAGGGAAGAAGGGGTTGGCCACTTGGATCGTGAGATGACTATTCGGTTGACTAATCTGACCATTTGTGCTATCTATTCGATGGCATGCATCATAGAAACAAAGATTAGTTTTGTTGTTGTTGATTTAGCAGGAAAACATAGTAGGTCATGGTGGATGAAGAGAACATTAACTGACATAATTTTCGGTAAAAAAAATTGGCTGTCTCGATTAGCTTATTTCTTATCAATTAAATTTGTATGTGATGACTTCTCAAATTTTCTTGAAATCTGTCGATTGAAGGAAAACTTGATCAATTTCATGGGAACTAAAGCAGGGACTACCCGAGGATTGGAGCAGAGGCATTGGTTTCTGTCTTTCTGCATATGCATGATTGCAATGTAAAACTTCAGGTTATGTTGATTGTGTGCTATTTTCTACACCCTTCTTAATAATATAACAGATGCAACGAGTTTGAACCTCTACTTGCAGTTTGGTAGTGCAATGCCAATTCTGATGCAGAGAAACAAACTTTTGCTTATTGTACATGTCATTAGCAGATATATATATATGAGATGTGAGAGATATAGAACCTAATATCTTGGGAGTATAGAGCATGATTGGAATATGTTGAAGGTTAGAAAAGAATGTTGTAATAAAACAAGATGCAAGTACTCGATTTAAATGATGACCCACTTTGCTTTTTTTTAGTAGAGAGTGCAGTAGGCTAGTCGACAGACTTTCATTAGCTTCTAGAGTTCCAATACAACTCTACAACTCCATGAGTATTTATCGATTATCTCTCTTCTGATTTGTTGTTCTTTCTTAATTTTCTTCTTCTATGTGGTACCAGATATTTGCAGCAAAGTCTTTGTAAAATTATGTTTACTTATATCTAATATCTTGTTTCTTGATTGCCTCCTTTTATTCATAACCATATATTTATAGCAATTTCTATAAAGTTGTGTTTACTTATCTCGCGGAAAAACCTATAACTCTCTTAGTTGTCAACGGCACATGTAGAAGCCAGTTTTCTAATTCGTGGTTATAATTGACTTCTTTTCTTGTATTTGAATCTAGGTACCATGTTGCAATATAAAAAAACCTAGGTGTCAGGGATATACCCCGCGGTATGACCCGGCCGGAGTCGTAAACCGGCCGGGACTTGGTAAATCGGCGGATGGTAAACCGGCAGACAGTTAAGACAGATGGCTAAGACAGACGGTAAACCGGCAAGTGTTAAACCGACAGAGTTAAGACAGATGGTAGCACCGGCAGGTGTTAAGTCAATCATAAGTCGGCAGACATTGTTAAACCGGAAGACATTGTTAAACCGGCAGACGTTGTTAAACCGGCAGACAATGTTAAACCGGCAAACGTTAAGAAGCCCAGGAAAGAAAGTCAAAATAGTTTAAGTTAAAGTCCGAGTTGGACTCCACATGTAACCCGCCCCTTCAACTTATATAAGGAGGGGCAGGGCTCCCCAAAGGGGGACAGGCAAGAAACAATCTATAGGGCTAGACACAACTAGAGGAGAGCCGGTTTACGACGACTCCCTCGTGATGATAATGCGATCTAGCCTCAAACAGCATGTAGGGTTTTTACCGGATGATGTTTCCCGGGGCCCGAAGCTGTCTAAACCCTTGTCTTGTGTTGCGTCTCTCGATTCCGCTCAACCCCTCTCAAGCTACCACATAGATGCGTTGGCCTCGCGACTAAGTCCTCGCACTAAGAACATCTGACATGTTAATTCCACGACAGTTGGCGCCTACCGTGGGGCTAGCGCACGGTGGTGTTGAGTTCCTGGAGGGAGATTTTCAAGGGATCGAGAAGCTTGCGATCGGCCGGATTAAGGAGATCCGACGTCAGAAGGATCTATTTCAACTCAGTGTTCATCAGTCAAAAAAAATCAGATCGTCGTGATGTCTACAGCGTGCAAAACCACGCCGGGTCATCTTCATGAAATTCAATCAGCAAAGACCCTGTCACGGCTCCAAAAGGCAAGTTTTGTGGGTACATTACGGATTCCCAGGGAATTTTCCTTCTTTACTCAAGAATATGTGCACAACAAGGCAAGCCAAGCCACTACGTGGAGGAGGGAGCCAGGGGGGATGTATATCATCATTACTGATCAGACTCCATATAAAAAAGAGAGAAAAAAGGAACAGCCTACGGCCCGGAGATGGAGCCAACCACAGTTCGGATTTGCTTCAGTCCATGTTGGCATCCAACCCATCGCCTTTGCTGAGTCGCCCCCGCACGGATTCGTGCCGATCCGTGGTTTGCCTGCCTGAGAGGTCGCAGCACCTGACCAAACATCGCCTATGGGCCGGCCCCGATAGCGGGCGCTACTGCCTCCGTGCTGAACCGCCGCGGACGACGCCTGTCTTCAAACGGCCGCGTCGCCGGATCGCCCGCATCCACGCCCTCGCCAGCGTCTCTGCTACAAGCCGCCATATCTCGAACTGCTATGTCTGAACTACTGTAGCCGCGCCCAGGCCGTGACCCGCCATCACTCCTCAAGCCTGAGATGCTTCACGCCGTGAGCTGCTGGCCAGCCTCTACTTCAAACAAACAGCAGTGCCGAGCCGCTTCTGATTGACTGTGCCTTTGCCGACTCGACGCCGGTTTGGCCGTGCCTCTCCAACCCGTCGCCGGTTCGTCCGCGTATCTCCAACTCGACGCCGGTTTGGCCGTGCCTCTCCAACCCGTCGCCGGTTCGTCCGCGTATTTCCATCTCGACGCCGGTTCGGTCGTGCCTCTCCAGACCGCCGTTGTGGCGGACGCACTTCAAACGACTCGCCGGATCATCCACACCTTGCTTCGGTTTACTGAAGCCTCCCCGCTGCCTGTATTGCCTCCGCCACTGGTCGCTTCTTGCCTTTTGGGTCGCAGTGGCAGGGTCGCCGATCAAATCACTGGCCGCAGTGGTCAAACCGCCAAACGAGCGAACCGCAGCTCTGTTGACGCCCCGGGCTACACGGCGGGTTGTTGATTGTCGTTCGCCCCGCACCCTTGAACCGGCCTCCGTCACCTCAAGCCGCCGCCTGGCCCTCCACCATCGCCGCCGTTGACTCACCATGGTTCGCCCTTCCGCCGCAGACTCGCTGAGCCGCCAGGAGCCTCACCAGTACCGGTCGGTCGGATGGACCGTCAGCCGCCTTCGTCCGAGCGCTGAGCCGCACCATGTTGAGTGGTCCCCGCCTGCAAGCCGCTACTGCGCTCAACCCGTTTCCTGCCGTGGCCATGCCTTCGCCCGCATTGCTCTGCATCGGCCGCTGCGGCCTCGCCTCGCGGGCGCTTCTCTGCTGCTGCGCCAGGCCTGAGCCGCCCAGTCTCCGGCTAGGCCATGTATGGTTTCCCCCGCTGTCAAGCCGCCCTGGACGACGAGTTGATTTGGTCACCGCGAGCAGCTCTCGCCACTTTGATCCACCTTCGCGGCCTCAGGTTTTTTTTCCCGAATCGCCGTGATGAGAACCGCCGCCTTCGCTGGCCTCACCTTCACCGTCGTGCTGTTGAGCATCTGCTCCGAGTCGCCGCGTTCGCCTCAGGCCGCCGGGCCCCACTGATTCGACCCCAAGCCGCCCACGGCCGTGGTTAGACGCCGCCTTTTCTTCTGCTGCACGCGCGGCCGTCGGAGCCGCCCTCGTGCTGCCCTTGACCCGGTCTGTTGCAGCCACGAGCTGCCCCTGCCTTTGCTGTGGTCGCAGGTGTTTTTATGGAATCCCAGAGAGAAGCTGCGGGTGGTAGAACACAAGAGCAGAACCTACATCCTGGAGTATTGTGGCATTAAATCTGTGCTTCTATCCTCGCCAGCAACAGCAAAAGAGATCAGTATTATCATTGTTAATCTGGCTTCATTGCTGTTTGGAGAACCAAGCAAAAACAATACTAGTCAAATACAAGTCTCTTTCCATTAGAGCATTCCCGTGGAAAGGAAGTGCGTGCATGAAGGCCACTCTGCCAATTCAACCAGAGCACGAGTCCCAGCAATTTGTGTTGGCTGTCATAAGAAGATGCAAAAAGCATTGTGGAGCATTACCAGTACTCTGTGAAAGAATTCTATGTACAGATCATCAGTCATTCAAAGACATCAGGATAATGATTTGTTATAAAGGTGGAGTCATGCCGTGCCTATGGAATGTGCATTAGCGTCATCATGCACCGGTGTCTGCGCCCTCTTACTGTTGAACGGGCGTGCGGAAGCTGCCGCTCGTGCGGGCCACTCTACGCCAACACGACACGGCTGACTCGCCCGTCCGTGCGGTGTCATGCGCCTGCGATTGACTCGCCCGTCCGCACCGGCTTACAAAGCCACGGTCGATTTATCGGTTGTCCGGGAAAATCAGGTGCTATCCCTCCTATCCGCACGTACTTTGTTTAAGAACAATTACTCAGGCCTATATCTTTTTATACAGGACAAGTGCTCACTATAAAAGTGATGCCCTACTGCGGACGGCGCGCGCTAGCTGTTCTACACCGGCATCTGTGCATCACACTGATGAACCGGAACACAAACCGCCGCCCCTACAGTCCGGACTACATCAACAATGTCGCGGCCGACTCTCTTGTCCGTGCTGGCTTATAACCCCGCGGTGGATATTAACTGGCCTGACATATCAGGTGAAATCCATCCATTATATTTTTATATTATATATTGCTTTCTTTAAAAAGAGCAATCACTCCGGCTTGCAAGGTTATCTAAATGCAGGACCTTAAACCGCCATATGGGTGCAAATTTAAAGGCCATCAGGAAATTTCCGGCTTAAAAAGAAGGATTCCGGTTTAATATCCGGTTTAAGGGAAAGTTATCTCCCACCAAGCTTTGAAGCTCTCGATAGCCGGGTCAAAATACCAGTTCAAGAAGAATTTATCTCTTGCAAAAAGTTAAAGGTTGCCGAAGAGGACCTGCTGCCCTGACGCGCGGTTCAAACATGGGTATCCTGCCTTATGGGCTCATCTTCATATGATCACTTGGGGGCTTCCTGTTCAAACATAGGTGTGTTCACTAGAGAGAACATAGCGTTACTATCCTCTTGATCCGGCTATCAAGCCAATATTATCATAAGAGCACAGCTCTGGTTACTTCGGTAATCCGGCTATCATGCCACAGCAAAGCTTGGGACCTTCACACCCAAGGGGCCAAAGAGAGTTTGTTGCCATGCACAGCTCAAACATAGGCACCCAATGAGCACAGTTCATCACGTTACTTGGGGGCTCCTTGTGTCAAATACTAAGGAGTTTGAATGGATCCTTGTAGCCGGGTATCGACCCACGACTTGGAAGCCTGGTATATTTACCTAAAACCCCGGGTTAACCTGCCTTCATCAAGTAAGACACTCCTATCCAGGTCATCCTGGCACGGCCCTCCGAACGTTTGACAGTTACTCTCATTGAGACCCTGCACTTGTCAAAGTTAAAACGGTGATTGGTTAGTTGGAGGTCCATCTTAAAAGGCTTTGTTAAATGGTTCAACTCAGTGGCCTGGCAGCCCACAACAAGCCTCGAATTTGGGCCTGGCAGCCCCCAAAAAGCCTCGACTACACGGTTTTATTTGCCTTTGTCAAGATTTTTCTTTTTTGATAAATTTTGTGTTGAACCGGCGTCTCTCGACCTGGCATGACTATCAGTCATCAAATTAGTCCGGTGTTCTTTAAATCCGGCTCGACTTTCAACTACAAGTTGTCAGTACATAATCACTTATAATCCGGTGTTTATTGACCCGGCCTGGCTTTTGACTATAAGTCGCCAGCATATATTTGGATTGCGCCATTGTAATTATGCTCTTATAAATCATTGGGTATATTATTCAAATAGCCAATATGGCTGGATTTCTATTATGGTTATCAATAACCAGTATTATGATTAAGGTTTTCAAAGTCGCTTTAGCGCAATGGCTATCATATTATCAATGAATATGATTTTTATTCTACAATTGAAAAAATAGTCCCGAGTTGCTGCAGGCTTACAACCCGGCACTTGGGGGCTACATTATTTAAGTTGAGATTACATCAAATATGCAAGTCTCATGTCACTGCAAGCATGCACCATGACACTTGGGGGCTAATGCAAAGTCATTCTTTGTTCATCTTATTGAAACCCGATTCATCACATTATAATGAGCCAGCCCTTGGGGGCTACACATTGCTCCTGTCAACAATTCAAGGTACAAAGCTTTTTATCCATTATATTGAAGGGTACATTGCTCAGTTGGTAAAGCACAAAGCTCTTAACCTTGTGGATGTGGATTCAAGCCCCATAATGGGGGTTATATCATATGATATTATTTTCATTGAAGTATATATCAAAGTCTCAGCTCAAAATTATCTTAATGAGCCGGCCCTTGGGGGATACACCGTTGCTATTCACAGTTTACATGATTATATTTACAAAGTCCCTGCTCATTATTGCATAATGACCCGACCCTTGGGGGCTACACTGGTTGAAGTTTTATATTGATTGAGATGAACAACCTGGATTGTGATATTTATATTGAAGCAAGTCTTAAGTTGTTGCTATGCTACCTTCTTAAGACTTGGGGGCTACAAGTAATAGTCATATAAGAGGTATATTTTCAAGCTGGAGGATAACTACAAGTATGACCCGGTGCTATCAATATTTATAAACCGGCAAGTTCTACATTCGTAAACCAGCTGAAGATCAGATGAGGATTTCAAGGACCATTATTTTTGTTAAGTCATTGGGAGCTGAGTCAAAGAAGTTATTTTTCACAATATTTGTCTATGACAAACCAATGTCAGCAAATTGATTATAAAGCTGGCCTATTAAATTGGATTTTCTATAAGAAGGAAGTGACAAGGACTTAAGGATGATCAGGATCAGTTTAACATGGAAAAATCCAAATTAAATTGGGGGCTAATGTCAGGGATATACCCCGCGGTATGACCCGGCTGGAGTCATAAACCGGCCGGGACTTGGTAAACTAGCGGATGGTAAACCGGTAGACAGTTAAGACAGATGGCTAAGACAGACGGTAAACCGGCAAGTGTTAAACCGACAGAGTTAAGACAGATGGTAGCACCGGCAGGTGTTAAGTCAATCATAACCCGGCAGACATTGTGTGGGGACCGATTCTCCGGGTATAAATTCCCAGAAAATGGCCCTTGTACTCATCAACCCCAGGATAACTGTTAGCTGATGAGGCACCAACTTGATACAGAAATTTCAAGCAAAACATAAAATATGTAGTACAAGACCATTCTGGTCTGTGAATACAACAAATGGTTTCTAGCGGTTGATGGCGGAAGCGGGTTGTGAAACATCAGTGTCCATGGAACTCCATTTCCCACGGGAACAGCTGACCAGGTTAACTCCTATCTTCGCGAGGCTGCTATCACCGTTGCTTAGGTTCCGGGGCTGTCGTCGCGGTCGCTTCTCTCCGTGCAATAAATCTGGCCAAGACGATAGCCAGGGACAAGCCAGTGAGTACTTTGAATGTACTCGCAAACATTATGAACACAAGAATAATATAATAATGATGTGTTGAAAATATTTATGCTCATGACGTCAGTCACAAAAGGTAAATAAATCTCTGATGCATGTAAGCAAGTTATTTATGGAAATGCAATAACATATTAATAATAAAAGGCACCGATCGGGCGTCTGAAGCGACGCCACATAAAGGGCTTAAAAAAGAAATGCCACAGTCGGGCGTCTGAGCGACACCACATAAAGGGCTTTAAAAGAAATGCCACCATCGGGCGTCTGAGCGACACCACATACAGGGCTTTAAAAGAAATGCCACCGTCGGGCGTCTAAGCGACACCACATACAGGGCTTTAAAAGAAATGCCACAGTCGGGCGTCTGAGCGACACCACATACAGGGCTTTAAAAGAAAAACAATCATAGTGAATATCCAGGAGGTAGAACCATCCCAGGGATATTCGATAATACCAATAATATCACGGGTTAGTCCACAACAAAATAATAATCATCATTATCACATGTCACAAGTCGTAATATCAGTTCTGATATAACAGTTTCACCTCCGAAGACCGACACTAAGACTGACACTTGACCCATTCCAGACTGTAATCCTTAACCATGGACACGGCTATTCAAATAGGTTTAATCTCTGCAGAGGGTGTACTCTTTACCCACTAGTAATGGATTCCTTTAGTCCATCGGGACTAATTCCGTCTACGGTCTTTTTGTTGAAAACACACCTAACTTGCACACACCAGCTTAACTTACACGTGTCTGGAATCACCCACGACACCTGTCAAGCAAACTCTAAGTGGGGAGGCTACAACCTCGCGTAGCATGGGATCAAATTTATATTGCGCGCTCTAAGGGGTGGCCTCCCCTCTCGGTCTCAACCGGAAACACCCATGCCCCCGGACCAGGTGGCCTGCCTACCAGCTACAACCGGTATTTTCCATCCTGGCCTCTCTGTACGGTGTGTGCTAGAAAGAGGTTGACAACTTACTGAACCGTACTCTACTTGTTGTAGAGATGAGTGGTAGTACGAAACAAGTATGGAGGTTACTGGAACAAGACTCAATCTATGGTCGACTCAGGAGGTTTAAGTATTCCCTGCATGATTAGCATAATGAAAATATTGCAACCAACAGAGTCACCGCTCATTATACCTTACCACGCCATACCGGACACAACCGTCCCGACGGAGACCGGCGACAAACTCATGCCTACCCAAGGCAGAGGTTTTCCCGGATTCCTTCCGATATGCATGCAAGGCACATCAGGATGATCATCATCACAATTGTGTTCATTCCCAACAGCATGGAAATCACTAATAAGCATTCATGCAAATGATCATATCACATGAAATAACAAGTTTCTCCGAAATGAGGTGGTGTTATAAACGTGTCAACGAACACACAAAAATATTATGCCGGGGTTCATAATGCTTGCCTTCAGGTCATGGGAAGGCAGGGTGCATTTCAAACTCTTGAAATACTTCTCCTCTCTTCAAAAATCCTATTTTTGAAAATATAAATGAATTAACACACAAAATAAAAACAGCACAAAAAGTTGTTTTGAAATTTTTTCAAATAAATCTTAAAATAAACTAGACAATATTTGAGAGAGGTAGGAAAAAGAATTTATTCATTTGGAGTTATATTTAATAAAATACAGCCGGTCAAAGTTTGGTCAAAATCTGTTATTTAAAATAAAACAGAAAAGAAAAACGTTTCAAATAAACACGTACACGTCGAAAACGTACTTCGGAAGTGCGCTTCCACTTACTCCTGCGTGGACAGGCGCTGGGTCACTGACGGTGGGCCCGCCTGGCCCACTGGTCAGGTTTGACCGGCCACGCGCGCGTCGTTCCCCTCCGACCGAACAGAGGCGAAGCTCCGGCGAGGATTTGCCGGCAAAAGGGGGCGTCCGTTGGTGATCTGAGGACATGGGTGTGCTCAGGGGGTTGAGACGAGTCTGTGGGTACCCGCCATGGTCGCCGATGTGGACGGAGTCGCTGACGACGAGCTTCGCGGTGGAGGAGGCGTTCGGGTGGATAGTGGGTTTGGGGCTACGGTGGTTTTCAGCCAAAATCGAGTGTGGGGTTGCACTCACGAGAGGGAGGGAGAGCTCTTGGTGGAGAGAATGGAGAGGGGGAGGCACTGGTGGCGATGGAATCGGCCGGGGCTTGGCGGCGGCCGAACCAGCCGGACTCGGGGAAGATGGCCTCCCCTTACTCGAATGCTGGCCAATGTAGCACTAGGAGTATCACCTGAGGTTGCTCGAGGACTCGATTGGGCTCCGGGGTCCTTATATAGGCGGTGGAGGACGGTTCCGAGGCGGCCGGCGATAAGGACGATGGCGAACCGCCTCCCTGTAGTGTCAGGGCGTCGTGGCGACGACGGGAGCTAGCCGACGAGCGAGGGGATAAGCTTGTGTTGTTCCCAGGGGCAGGTGGCGAGCCGGGGTGGCTTTGGCGGCGCCGACCGTGGCAGAGGCGTGCTGCGGACGCCGGCATGCCGCCAAAAGCTTTGTCGACGGCGCTGTTGGCTGCCAGGGCGGCTTGGCGCGTTGCTGTGAGGAGGTTAGTGCGTGGCGTGGCACTGCAGAGCGGGCCAAAACCAGGGGGGCCAACGTGTCGGCTCGGGCGCGGTTTGTGCAATACGCGCGCTCTGGGCGCGTCCAGTGCACGCACGGAAGGTGTTCGATACAATGCCGTGGCATGCTACAGGTCACAGGTGAGGTTGGCAAGCAACAGGACTAGGTTAGAGATAGAGGGAAACTCAAGGGACAAGGTGGTTTGGTCAGGTGGTCAAGTTCATACTGTTAACAAAACTCATGCCAAAACAGTTCATGCCCTCCAGGTTTTTGGAGTGGCCAATTCTTCCAGATCAGTGTCTCTTTAGATGCACAAGAGGATGGTGAGGTTAGTTGGTGAAAAGCACAAACTTGCTAGTGCAAGTTTTGCAGAACTTCAAATCTGGACAAGATGTGAATGGCATTATTTCATGAACCAAAAATATGCCAATGGTTGCATGCTCCTGGACTTAGGGGTTTAGCATGAAGGACTACAAGTAGGAGAAAGAATCTAGGGCCAAAGAGCAAGCAATAATATGGATGATGTACAAACCATCATGATGGACCAGAATGAAGATTAGGTTGGTTCACTCAAAAATTTCAAAGAACATCCCTGGATCTATGCATATAATGGAGTGATATGCTCCTACTGACATCCCATAATTTTGGTGGAAGCTAGAAAGAAATGTTTTAAAGGGTTGTAGTGCAAAATTGTCCACTGGACTAGAGAAGAAAAACATGTGTAGCACTCAAAATATGCAATGAATGAAATATATTATTGCACAAAAGTGATTTAGAGACATCACATGACATCTCCAAATTTTGGTTGGATTTTTAGTTAAATTTATCAAATGGTTGTAGTACAAAAAGAGCTCCAAAATTTAAAACAAGTCATTCTAATGAATAAAGCTCAGGGTGAAATAATTTAATAAATAAACCTACTGACTGAGAGATGTTTTTAATGAGAGGGCATATAAGTCCAATATGTTTTGGAAGGATCCACTTGGGAAAAATTCCTTAATATTAAAAGAAAAGTTTTGATAAACAACAGAGATACTCTTGCAGGCAAAAAATTTAAACTCTTGGCAAAATTTTAATAATTAAAACTTGGTTAAATTTTTGGGGTGTTACACATTGTTAAACTGGCAGACATTGTTAAACCGGCAGACATTGTTAAACCGACAGACGTTGTTAAACCGGCAGACAATGTTAAACCGGCAGACGTTAAGAAGCCCAGGAAAGAAAGTCAAAATAGTTTAAGTTAAAGTCCGAGTTGGACTCCACATGTAACCCGCCCCTTCAACTTATATAAGGAGGGGCAGGGCTCCCCAAAGGGGGACATGCAAGAAACAATCTCTAGGGCTAGACACAACTAGAGGAGAGCCGATTTACGGCGACTCCCTCGTGATGATAATGAGATCTAGCCTCAAACAACATGTAGGGTTTTTACCGGATGATGTTTCCCGGGGCTCGAAGCTGTCTAAACCCTTGTCTTGTGTTGCGTCTCTCGATTCTGCTCAACCCCTCTCAAGCTACCACATAGATGTGTTGGCCTCGCGACTAAGTCCTCACACTAAGGACATCTGACGTGTTAATTCCACGACACTAGGTCTTAATTGATTGCTACTACTATTAGTGCAATTCTTTTTCTCAAATCTCTGAACTAGATTTATTTATAATAGTTCACTTCTTAATGGATACAGGTCGTAAATTGTATCGGTTGGGCTCAGGACATATAGTTCTAGATACTCTTATAAGTGCATGCGTTCTAAAATAGCTTCATGAATCGGTTGTTAGTAGTATAAATGTGCTATGCCACTTTTGTTTAGGGTTGTGCTCTAATTTTTTTTAATTTTCTTCAGATTTACAAGTCAACCGGGAAGCATGCTTACAAATTATCATTCAAGCCGAAAGCACCTTTAAAAATTATATGAATGTATTCTAAGGATTTTGGCACATATGTGAAGTACAAAAAGTTGATAATTGGGACAGAATTATGACTTTTACTATGTATCATTTTCATATATTCCTCAACAACACGTTTAGATTCATGTATATAATAGTTTGAACACATCTAGGAATTTACATGTCTTCCGGGCAAGCTAAGCTATTTTCTTGATGATCCAAGCAGGTTGCTGATCGAATTGAAAATATGTAATTTTCCGGTTCAGTAATAAACGGGCAATTCAACTTATAGCTGGGGTAGCCTGATTTCCTCCTACACACGCCCGGTAGCAGCAGCAGTTACGACCAGACGGTTGCGGAAGGTGATAGGTGTGGTGGTCGGCGGTGCCTGGGCTATTGATGTTGGATTTGAGAGGAAGAAGAGAGATTGGTTGCTGATTTTGGGAGGAAGAAGAGAGATTGAGCGTGCTATTGCTGCCGTGTGTGGTCTTGGAGGAGGAATAAAAGAGAGTAGTAGAGAGCTATAGAGAGATAGCAAAGGATTGCGAGGCTACTGCTATTTGTATTGTTGTCGATGCTTGCACAATGCCACTTCTTATTATACCGGGTTATTCATCTTTGAAAAAAACAATCATTTTCTCCCTTCAATAATTTAGTCATGACTTAGTTTTACTTACTAGCCTCTCTTCATAATTAGTTTTGGATTAAATTAGCTTTTATAAAGTTGTAAAGAATAGGGTTGTTTCATGCATCCCGGCGAGTATGGTCGCTATCCACCTGGAAAGGAATAAGATAGCATCCATGTTGTCATCCCTTGTTGTTAGTTTGGATTCCTATTTACTTTGTGTGTCGTTCCTTAATGCATGAATCAGTTGCACTATGGATGGGATTGACTTGTTATTTTATTCAGTTTGTAAAAGGGTTGCTCTATGCAAATTCTTAACACAGTCATCATAACTGCATCTATAGAAACTACCTGTTATCCAAATGATAGACAGCTCCAAGATTATGGTTGTACTATGCTAAATTGCCAATTGCTATTACTAGGAACAAATACTCATGTATCTCTAAAAAGACTACTAATGTACTCCCTATGTAAACAAAATGAAATTTATATTGTAATATTAACTCGGGTGAAGAATAACTTATACTCCACCCTGGGTGATGAATAGTATTACCATGTATATATATAGTGGGTGCGTGTATGTGTGTGTGTTTGTGTGTTGTGTGTGTGTGTGCCCTTCAGACATGTCGTTTAATTATCTATTTGATTTATTCACTAATATCTGATTGAATCAGGCATGTGCGCGTGAGGAGGGAGAGGAGAGAACCATTGACATTTTTCATGCTCTGGACGAACAAATTATGCTTAGCTTTCTTTTCCATGAGAACACATGAGCGTGGAGCTGTCGTTGTAGAGCCCGGGATGAAGGGTGGGTCCAGTATAGAACCAGGAGGTACTAGCACTAAGATGGGAAGGTGGTTGCCGCCCCTATCCCTTGTTGCTGGCCGGCCATAGCGATGTTGATCACTGGCTCACATAAAATACAAGTTGATGGATTTTGTGATAAGAGTGAGCGGGACGGAGGATGGGTTTGGTATGTTTACTTAAAAATTTGCATTCTTGGCTTTGGGGGCGCCACAGGCGGCACAATACCTCCTCCCTCTTGATGACAGTGGCGAAAACACATGAACACGGGGGAGGGAATCATGGCGGAGAGCAGGGCAGACATTACGGGGGACTCCTCCTTAACGGTCTATGAGGAAGTATGGTGTGAAGGAGAGAGGGTGTCATGGTGAATGTGAGGCGGACGTCACCAACTACGGCGGGAAACAGAGCGGGAAGGGGAGGGTCCAACGAGAAAAGGAGAGGGTGTGTCGTGGTGGTGGGGTTTTGTGTTGGTTTCACATGTTGGAGAGAACATCACGAATAGTCGGGATAGCAAAATTTCTTTCTCATATATGGGACGGATTTGGGGCACCCAGACTATTAAGACGGTTGTAGTAGCTTGTTTGATGTCAAAACACATTCAGACATATGAGGAAAAAATGAGCTTAGATGTTGAATACGACTTTAATTGTTTCTCTGATTCATTTATATGCATTGTTGCCCGTAGCAGTCCATAGCAACGCATGGGCATTCTACTATTGTTTTTGCATGATGGATATGAGTTGAGAAAGTAGTTTTTTATTATACTTGCTCAAGCATCGTGAGAATGAAGAAAAAAAAACTTTCTTGATATTGTGCGAGAATTTCTTAAGCGCATCAAGTAGATTTTAATAATTTGTAATATATTTTTAGTTGGATCATTGAGTTATGTGTATACATCGTCAATTTGCCTTTTTGTTATCAATTTACATTACAAGTGAAGTAGACTTCAATATTTATGCAATTGTGTCCATGCTATATTGTCTCTTCCTGTGTTTTACATGGATTATTTTATATACCTCCAGCAAAATATTTCAGAAGCCCGTGGCAACGCACGGGCATACTACTAGTAAAGATAAGCATATGACTTTCATCAAAATAAAGATTGCCACATCAAGTAAGGTTGCATCATGTTGAACTTTGAAGAGTAAAATGCACTATTGGTCATTGAACTTGTCGTATAAGTTCACTTTGGTTGTTGTACTTAATAATACGATCAATACGGTCACTATATACGTGATGAGGTGTTAATATGGACCTGTCATTGGTGGAAGAAAGAAGTGGAACGAAAATAAAATTATGCCAGAGTGCGGGATTCGAACCAAAGGCCTCGCGATTTATGGGCGAGCAAGCTAACCAGGTACACCAACCTCAAGTTGTGATTACCTTGTGGCAAACGTCAAGATACAAGACTCAAGACTTCGGCTCATGCCCGGATCGGACTCTCCTTTGCGTGGAAGACAAGCTTGGCGATCCGGATATTATATTTCCTTCCTTGTAACCGACTCCATGTAAACCCTAGCTCTCCTATGTCTATATAAACCGGAGAGGATGGTCCTTAGAAGGCCGATCACAATTACAATCATACCATCATAGGCTAGCTCTTAGGGTTTAGCCTCAACGATCTCGTGGTAGATCTACTCTTGTACTACACATATCCTCAATATTAATCAAGCAGGAAGTAGGGTTTTACCCAGAGGGCCCGAACCTGGGTAAACATTGTGTCCCTTGCTTCCTGTTACCATCAGCCTAAGACGCACAAATCGGGGCCCCCTACCCGAGATCCGCCGGTTTTGACACCGGTATTGGTGCTTTCATTGAGAATTCCTCTGTGTCGTCGCTTCGAGGCTTGATGGCGTCTTCAATCGTCAACAACATGATCCAGGGTGAGACTTTTCTCCCTGGACAGATCTTTGTGTTCGGCGGCTTCGCATTGCGGGCCAATTTGCTTGGCCACTTGGAGCAGATCAACAGTTACGCCCCAGGCGACCAGATCAGGTTCGGAAACTTGAACTACACGGCGGATATCCACGGAGACTTGATCTTCGACGGATTCAAACCTGTGCTAGGAGCGCCGGACAGTTGCGACGAGCATGGCCTAGACCTGCTATCGGACAATGCTCGGGACATCATCCCCGCAGCAGCCCCAGACCTAAATCCAGGATAGGTTGCGTTGCCTATGGACGGAGGGCTGGACCCCGCCCCGCAGGCTGCACATCTATCGGCGGTGGAGCCGAACACAGGTCTCACCTCTGTGGAGGCCTGTAACCCTGGGCCCTCGGACTCATATCTGGCTGTTGGCCCTGGTCCGCACACTCTCGAGCCATCCGAGCCAGGTTGGGCTCCGATAATGGAGTTTACCGCTGCGGACATCTTTTAGCACTCGCCTTTTAGCGACATGCTAAACTCTTTAAAGTCTCTCTCTCTGTCAGGAGGCTCTAAGCCGAACTATGTCCGTCTTGAGTGGGAAGCAGACGACGAAGGAATTCGCTGCCCACCCACCACCCACTTTCTCGCCATGATCGATGATTTAACCAACGTGCTCGACTTCGACTTCGAAGACATAGACGGTATGGACGACAATGCAGGAGACATACAGGAGCCACCGCTCACAGGGCGGTGGACAACCACTTCTTCATATGGTATATATATATATATATATATATATATATATATATATATATATATATATATATATATATATATATATATATATATGGTGGACACTCCAAAAGAAACCAATGGCGATGAGGCAACGGAGGATAACACGTCCAAGAAGAAAGAAAAGCATGGGCATCGCCAGCACCGCTCCGAACCCCACCAAGGCAATACCGGCACCGGAGACGATAATAATCCGGACGGTGTCGATGATGAATACAACCCGGAACAGCCCGCCCTTCGAGCAGGCCGAACAGGAAGACGGGCATGACAGCCCAGATGAACAGGCGACGGATGGGTATCCGGAGGAGGACAACTACATGCCCCTCTCCGAAGATGAGATTAGCCTCGATGATGACGAGTTCGGCGTACCCGAAGACCCCACAGAGCAGGAGCGCTTCAAACGCCGGTTATTGCCACTGCGAGGAGCCTGAAGAAGAAGCAGCAGCAACTCCAAGCTCATCAAGATCTGCTCACAGACAGATGGACAGAAGTCCTGGCAGCCGAGGAATATGGACTCGAGCGCCCCACGGCTGACCGACCGCCTCGAGGTCGGGACAAAACGGCATATCAGCCGAAATACCAGCCTGCACCCCCATGCCAGTTTACTACGACCTGGGGCACTACTTAGGACTTGCGCGATAAACTGATAAACACCACAGGACAACCAAGATCGATCTACGGATCACGGGGGCGCGCCGAAGCACATGACGACGACCGTCATACTGGATACACTAACAGCAAATCCGTCCGGGCCGAATACAACCAGTCAGACGCAGCCGGACTGCGCCATGACATAGCCCGGCATAGAGGCACCGCACACCCCCTCTGCTTCACTGATGAAGTAATGGATCATGAATTCCCAGAAGGGTTTAAACCCGTAAACATCGAATCATACGATGGCACAACATACCCCGTGGTATGGATCGAGGATTTCCTTATCCACATTCACATGGCCTGCAGATATGATCTACATGCCATCAAGTATCTTCCCCTTAAGCTCAAAGGACCTGCCCGGCACTGGCTAAACAGCCTGCCCGCAAATTCCATTGGCAGTTGGGAAAATCTGGCAGACGCATTTCTTGACAACTTCCAGGGCACATATGTGCGACCTCCGGATGCTGATGACTTGAGCCACATTACTCAACAGCCCGGAGAATCAGCCAGGAAATTCTGGACTCGGTTCCTAGCTAAAAAGAACCAAATAGTTGACTGTCCGGACGCCGAAGCCCTGGCGGCCTTCAAGCATAATATCCATGATGAGTGGCTCGCCAGACACCTCGGCCAGGAGAAACCCAAGTCCATGGCAGCCCTTACGACACTCATGACCCGCTTTGGCGCGAGTGAGGACAGCTGGTTGGCTCGCAGTAGCACTACGCCGCATTCTGGAACATCAGATGTCTGGGACAATAATGGCAAGCCACGGCGCAATAGACACAAGCGATGGAACAACGGCGACAACACCGAGGATACGACGGTCAACGCCGGATTCAGTGGATCCAAATCCGGTCAGCGGAAGAATCCATTCAAGCGTAACAATCGAGGACCATCCAGTCTGGACCGTATACTGGAGCGCTCGTGCCAAATTCATGGCACCCCGGACAAGCCAGCCAACCACACCAATAGAGACTGCTGGGTATTTAAACAGGCCGGCAAAATAAATGCCGAAAACAAGGACAAGGGGATGCACAACAACGATGACGGTGAGCCCCGGCGTCTGAACATGGGGGGACAGAAGAAATTTCCTCCCCAGGTGAAAACGGTCAACATGATCTACGCCACCCACATCCCCAAGCGGGAACGGAAGCGAGCACTACGGGACATATATGCGATGGAGCCAGTCATCCCCAAATTCAACCCATGGTCAGCTTGTCCGATCACCTTTGATCATAGGGATCATCCTACTAGCATCCTCACGGCGGCTCAGCCGCATTGGTCTTAGACCCAATCATCAACGGATTCCACCTTACATGAGTCCTCATGGATGGCGGCAGCAGCCTGAACCTGCTTTACCAGGATACAGTGCGGAAAATGGGCATCGATCCTTCATGGATTAAGCCCACCAAAACCAACTTTAAAGGTGTAATTCCTGGAGTAGAGGCCCGTTGCACGGGCTCTATAACATTGGAAGTGGTCTTCGGATCTCCGGATAACTTCCGAAGCGAAGAGCTAATCTTCGATATCGTCTCTTTCCGCAGTGGTTACCACGCACTGCTCGGGTGAACCACATTTGCTAGATTCAATGCGGTACCACACTATGCATACCTCAAGCTCAAGATGCCAGGCCCGTGCGGGGTCATAGCAGTCAAAGGAAACATGGACCGCTCTCTCCGTACAGAAGAACATACTGCAGCCCTTGCGGCAGAAGTACAATGCGGCCTACTCCGGCAAACCACCAATCCAGCGACGACAACTTCAAGCTCCGTCAAGCGAGGGCGGAACACCCCGCAGCAGGATCAGCAGGCACGACAAGAGCACGACTAGCAGTCCGTCCTCCGCTCAGATCCCATTAAAGCAGCATTCGTGCCACGCGTACACAATTATGCACTCAAAATATCATGGGCACAGGCGGATGCGTAACAGTGGCTCAGGCAACAGTACGGTATTGCTTCGTAAACTTTCCTTTTACCTTTAAGGACATTGCTTTAGTGCAGCTTCTCCAGAAGAGCCGGATTGTCGGACTTACACAGGAGAGGAAATCCAGGAGGCAATAGGCTTTGGCCACAGCAGGAAACACCCAGGTGGAATCTATTTACGATTGTTGTTCCTGCTTTATCTATCTGTACGTAGCCTACCCCTGGATAGGATATGTCAAATAATCCTATTTGTCTCCGCTTAATGCATACATTGTAAACATACGCCTAAACGTATTATTCATCAATGGGAGACCATATATAGCGTCAGCTTACTCATTTTTATTCGAGCATTTTTTATAAATGTCTATTTGATTTTTGCATCCGTACACTTTGGTACGCTCAGTTTGCCAGGGGCTTCTTATGGCGCCCCACAATACGGCAAGTCAAGTCCGAACACTTTAAATAGTGCGGCACCCTGAACTTATAGCATTATATGCATCAGCTCAGAATCATGTCTTGGGTTACAGTTGGGATAGCCTGGCTCCCTTGTTTTGGTGCCTTACGTTCCGTTAATTCGGCTAAGATAGCACAGGGAGAACTACTGCGATTGTGCCCTGGTTTTTCCGGACGAGCACCTCAGTAGAGAAAGTACAAAACTGTCCGGCATGATGTGGCGAGAGCTAGTCGCTGTTCGCGAGGTCTTAAAATCCTTAAAGATTTTTCCGCTTTAGGCGTTAATTTGGCTTTGTCCGGTACAGGCGTGTATAGCGCCCCAATTCGGCCTTCCGGATTCTAGGGGCTTCGCCGAAATTTAAAATTGTAGACTTCTATGGCTAAGTGAAGGTTATAAAGCCGCATAGTCCGATTGCCTTGTTCTCTACGGTGGACACCTATTTAAGGGACCAAACATTTGGATAAAGAGTGTCCGGGTTTTCCACGAACACCCCAGTACTAGTTACATGGGGGCAGAAGCCGGCAACTGGCCTACTTTCAGAATTTGATAAACAGTCGCACAGAAGGTAATATTTTAAATAACAAAAGGGCTACATAGCGCAAGTCACTTCGTCTTTAATTATAAACACGACAGAGGTGAATTCATTCAAAAATTATGTCTTTGGTACATTCATCGGCCACGAGGCAAGCACCCTTCATAACGCCATCATAATACTTCTCGGGGATGCGATGCGGCTTGCCCTCTGGCGGCCCGTCCTTCATCAGCTTCTCCGCATCCAGCTTGCCCCAATGCTCCTTGGCACGGGCAAGGGCCCGGCGGGCACCCTCAATGCAAATGGATCGCTTGATGACTTCTAGTTGCGGACAGGAATCCACCATCCGCTTGATCAGGCCGAAGTAACTGGTGGGCAGAAGCTCACCAGGCCATATTCGTACTATGAGATCTTTCATAGCCACTTCGGCCGCCTTGTGGAGTTCGACCAACTGCTTCAGTTGGTCACTCAGAGGCGTTGAATGTTCGGCCCCAACATACTGGGACCAGAATAGCTTCTCTGTTGAGCTCCCCTCCTGGGCACGGTAGAACTCCACGGCATACGATACGCTGCATGGCAGATCTGCGAATGCCCCCGGAGAGCTCCGGACTCGGGTAAGTAAAAGAAACGCCTCCTCCACATTTTTGCTTTGCATGAAAATTTTCTTACCCGCCGCTATCTTTTTGGCCTCCTGGATCTCTTGCCGCGCCCTCTCGGCTTCGGCCTTGGCGTCTTTTATATTTGTAAGGGCCTTCGCAAGCTTGGCCTCTTTTGCTTTCAGCTCATGCTCCGCGGACTCGAGCTTCTTGCCGAGCTACTGGAGCTCTTCTTGTACTTCGCCCACTTCGGCCTCTTGCTTTTCGCGCTCCTTGCGCTCCAAGGCTGATTTGTGTTCGGCCTCGGACAGCGCCTTCTTAAGAGACGCCACTTCAGTGGTGGCCTCTGTTACCAAATTACAATGCTTCGCCGTTAGCATAATCAACTTTTATTTACCATTTATTATATAAGAGAGGGGAATCATTCACCTTTGCTCTCCTCGAGCTGCCTCCTCACGAGGGCGAGCTCTCCCTGTGCCCGCTCCAAGTCCTGCGTAAGGCCGGCGATTTCGGCCATACGAGCAGCAGCTGCCAAAAGCACAGCCTGTTTATTCACATTCAAACTTATTGTTAGACTCCTGCAGATTTTAGTTGACCCTCCGTTTGGTTTTTCTTTCCGAACACCAAACAGAGTATCAGGGGCTACTACCTATCGGGTGGTAACTTCACACATTTTTACTGCTTACCTCAAAGCCTGTTAGGAGGCTGGTGTAGGCTTCGGTTAGTCCGCTCTTGGCGGACGAAACCTTCTGAATCACCGCACTCACGAGAGTACGGTGCTCTTCATCTATGGAAGCGCCACGAAGCGCTTCCAGCAGACAATCCGGCGCCTCGGGCGCAACGGAAGTCCTCGATACAGACGGCCCTCCCTCCATAACGAGGGGTTGTCCGCCTGAATCTGGAGCCATTGAAAGCTCCGGGACAGTGTTTGGTTGAGAGTCCGGCTTACTGCGGCCCTCACCAACACGATCTGCGGGGACCTTGAACCCCGCGAGTCCGACGTCTGGGACGCCGCCTTCAGGCGCCTCCAGGGCCACCTTCCCCATCCCTGGGAGCCTTTGGGACAACACCTCTGTGTCATCTACAGGCCGAGGAGAAGTGGCCATCAGGAGTGAGTTCATTGCTGACTCACTCAACGACCCGTCCGAAGATGATACCTCGGGATGGGCTCTGGCCGGACTGCATACAAGTTCGGTGTTATAACTAAAGTATGAAGCAAAATTATGATTGATTGCGGATACTTACGATTGCACTAGGGGCTTCTTCCTGGGCAGCCACCCTTCCTCGCTATCGGCGGCGGTGGCGGAGTAGCCCGGAAGGGACACCTTTCCCTTCTTGGACGTCCCAGTCTCCCCCACCAGGGTGGCCTTCCTCTTCTTCCCTCCCCTGACACGGGGAGGTGGTGTTTCTTCTTGTTCCTCCTCGCCTCCGCGGGAGGAATCTGTCTCGTCGTCGTCAGACGACAAGGGTATGACGTCCTTGCACCGGGGGCCTCTCCTGGTCCCCTTGTCTGCCGTCTTAAGCCCCCCATCCTGTCCGGATAGGGCGGCCTCTTCTTCTTCTACTACTTCTTCCCCTTCGGGGTAGGAGTCTTCCTCGTCCTCTTCGGACAAGGCTTCTGGCGCAGCCTTACGCCGGAGACTCTTTCAGGTCCCCAGGGCCTTCTTGTTGGCCTTCTTCTCCGGCCCCTTGTAGGGCGCCGGAACCAGCATCTCCGTCAGGAGAGCATTAGCTGGGCTTTCCGGCAGTGGAGCCGGACAGTCGATCCGCTCCGCCACCTCCACATAATCCTGAAACAAATAGACACAATTACTTGATGGCTCCCCCGTGAATATATCGGGGAGAACTGAACCCGGTGGCGGTCTGAGAACTCACCTGGGTAGGGTGCCGCGCGACGTGGAGCCCACGGTCCTCGTTTATGAGAGGATGTACTTCGGAGGCCTTGAACAGCACCTTCCGTGCATTTTTGTGCTTCATACCGTAGAGCCTCTGAAGCGTCTAGTGTTCGGCTGGAACGAACTCCCACAGATTGAATGCCCGCCTTTGGCATGGCAGAATCCGGCGAACGAGCATGACCTGGATCACATTGACGAGCTTGATTTTCTTGTCCTTCATGACCTTGATGCAGGTTTTGAATCCGGTCATCTCGGTAGATTCGCCCCAGGACAGGCCCTTCCGTTCCCAGGAGGTGAGCCACATAGGGGTTCTGGATCAGAACTTGGGGGTCGCCGCCCAGTTGGCGTCGCGCGACTCGGTGATGTAGAACCACACCAATTGCCACCCCTTCACGTTTTCCGCAAAGGAGCCGTCAAGCCAGGTGACGTTAGGCATCTTTCCCACCATGGCTCCTTCGCTCTCCGCTTGCTGGCCACTCACGATCTTCGGCTTCACGCAGAAGATTTGCAGCCACAAGCCGAAATGAGGCTTGATGCGGAGGAAAGCCTCGCATACGATGATGAACGCCGAGATGTTGAGGACGAAGTTCAGAGCTAGATCATGGAAGTCTAGCCCGTAGTAGAACATGAGCCCACGGACAAAGGGTTGGAGTGGAAACCGCAGTCCACGGACAAAGTGGGCGAAGAACACGACCCTCTCGTGGGGTCCTAGAGTTGGAGTGACCTGCCCCTTGTCTGGTAGCCGGTGCGTTATGTCTGCGGCCAACTATCCGGCCGCCCAAAGATTCGCAATCTTCCTCTCCGTTGCGGTGGAAGCCACCCACTTGCCTCCTGGTCCGGACATGACTAACTGTGCGGAGAAGACCTAGACTAGGGCGCTGGAGCTCGAGGGGGCAAGAGTATGCGAAGGAGGAAGAAGGCGTGGGGAAAAATGGGGAACTCTTATCCCCTTATATAGGCGACGAAAGCGGTGCACCTCCCCACTAGCCTGTTGAGAATCGCTTACTTCCCAAGCGCCACGATTGATGGCACGGGGGATTACCCATACCCGTATTGATGAGAATCCCGTGATAAGGGGACATGATCTCTGCTTTGACAAGACGTGTCAAGGAAACCTCCTCGCAATGCGCGCTGTGGCTCTTTGTGAAAAAAGGTTCGAATAATGATCTGACCGAAATGACATATCACGTCGTCTAAAAAGTTGTGAGATGAAGTATCGTTCTCTCTACGGTGGTATGTGAAGATCATTTTGCAGATCCGGACACGGCCTTGGAGTATTCAGAGGAGGAACCCGCCTTGCAATGCCGAAGACAAGACTACGCGCCGGACTCATCGTCATTGAAGCCTGGTTCAGGGGCTACTGAGGGAGTCCTGGATAAGGGGGTATCCGGACAGTCGGACTATATTCATCGTCCGAACTATAGAAGCGTCAAGATACAAGACTCAAGACTTGGGCTCGTGCCCGGATGGGACTCTCCTTTACGTGGAAGACAAGCTTGGCGATCCGGATATTATATTTTCTTCCTTGTAACCGATTCCATGCAAACCCTAGCTCTCCGGTGTCTATATAAACCTGAGAGGATGGTCCTTAAAAGACCGATCACAATTACAATCATACCATCATAGGCTAGCTCTTAGGGTTTAGCCTCTATGATCTCGTGGTACATCTACTCTTGTACTACACATATCCTCAATATTAATCAAGCAGGAAGTAGGGTTTTACCTCCATCAAGAGGGCCCGAACCTGGGTAAATATTGTGTCCCTTGCTTCCTGTTACCATCAGCCTAAGACGCGCAGATCGGGACCCCCTACCCGAGATCCGCCGGTTTTGACACCGACACCAGTAGCAACAATTATCCGGTGTGCAGTCTTTATGATGGACGCACAATCTGCCTGGTATATTGATTTTCTCGTTGTCCATGCCCTCGGTGGTTCGACCTGTGGAGTGATAAAATAAACAAAACTGACAATTGTATATTATTACACAAACTAAATACATGAATACAAGAAAACATATGAGAAAAATCAGGAAGCAAATAACACTGTTGTGTATGTGCTAGTGTGACGTACACTGCGCATGAAAAGCAAAGCACGCGAGCAACAGTTGGGAGAGCAGCAGGGCTATTGCACGCGTTTGATTTGTGGACTTCTCCATCTAGATCAATGATGCAGTGAATGCTAGGTTCATATGTGTGCTAGTCAACACTACCAAATATGATACTAGTATTGGATAGAGTATTAACTGTACACATATATTAGGTAGGATACTATTTGCGCATTAATTGTTTAATTAAGATCGGTATTGATATTTGGTATGATATTAATTACGTGTTAAATATGTTGAGCACTCACCAATTGCTACGGACTTGGACCACATATGTCTCTACTCTTAAATACCGAGTTGGTAGCTTGGTATCTCGGCTTATTTTTGTCTGATTTTTTTTCGCCTCACCTCCCACTAAATTTTTCCCCCTCACATTAAAAAACCAAATCACACTAAAGAGAGATCTTATTTTCGTGCTTCAATTCAATCAAGTAAATAATAGGTAATTAAGAATTCAGAAATCGCACTATATATGGTAACCTCGGTCGAGGTGCTGACGAGGGGAAGGCCGGTGACTTTCCTACGAGAGGGGGCGACGACAACGACCGGCGAGGGGATCGAGGGCGGTCGGCCAAAGGCGCCCAGCCAGAGCTCGTGAGCGGCGACAGAGTAGGCCGCGAGAGGGTGGAGGAGCAGCGGAGGGGGGCGAGAGGGGGAAGAGCATTACCTGCGACGGCGGTGGCGGTGGCGCATGGTGGTGGAGGAGAAACCCTAACCGTAGCTGCTGGCGTCGGGAGGAGGGGGACGATTGAAAGATATGAGGGTGGGGGGGTACGATTTTTCTTTTGCTGTAGCAGTAGCGCTGGACCAGGGAGCACGCTACTGCTAAGCCAAATAGCAGTAGCGCTTTGTCCTCGAAAAACGCTACTGCTAAGGCTAAGCATGTAAAAAAAACATTAAAAATATACATTGGTCATCATTGATCTTTTTTGTGTAGAATCTAAATAGTCAACATGAATCCTCACCTGTATAGGTACAGGTGAAGATTCATATTGCAGCCACAAATTCTACACATACAGTTCAATGAAGACCAAGTGCTCGTGATAGTTTGAGAAGAGGGGATGATACTTAGCAGTAGCGAGTGTTGGAGAAATGCGCTACTACTAAGTACGTTAGCAGTAGCGCGTCATTCAAAAGGACGCTACTATTGTAGTAGTAGCGCTCTTTTGAACAAGCGCGCTACTGCTACTGGGCTGTTAGTAGCGCGGTCTTCTGCAGCGCGCTACTGCAGCAGTAGCTTTTGTTTTTAAACCACGCTGATGGTAAGATTTTGTGTATAAGGTTTTCAATAGTAGTATTAGCCAGGGCTCATATGATCCCTGGAAGAACATTAAAAGTGAAAAAAAAAGATTTTTATGTCAAAAATTCAGAAATTCTTTTTGTAGCAAGCATTAAGAAATATTTCGAGTGCTTGCCAAGTTTCATCTTGGAATCACATTCGTAGAGGTCATGCCAGGAGCAATTGAGCTCGTTCTAAGAGTAGGACTTTCTGGTGTCACGACTTGCGTGAATGTGATTTTTATGTCTACTTTTGTTGATACATGTTGAACATTTTTTGCCACAATTTCCATGAATGTGATTCCATGATGAAAATTTGCAAGCCCTAGAAACATTCCTTGATGAAAAAATTGATTTTGAAAAAGTGCAACCATTTGGAAAATAGTTCATCGATTTGAAAAAAAAAATCCATCACTCGATCCCAGGTCGCAAGTTGACTCTTGACCGCGACCATGCACTACTCACCAAGTTGTTGACTGTTCACTTCTCAAAAAAAGTTCACAAAAATTTCAAAATCATAATAAATTCGAAAATGAGTTATAAAATTCGGAAAACAATCGATTTTGGAAAAAGCTCATCAATATTTCGAAAAATTTCACAAATTTCAGAAAGAGTTCATCGATTTTGGAAAAAGTTCATCAATATTTTAAAAAAGTTCATCGATTTGGGAAAACATGAATTTGGAAAAAGTTCATGGATTTTGGGAAAAAGGTCATCAATTTTGAAAAAAAACACAGATTTGAAAAAGGAAATCGTTTTCTTGTAAGAAAAATCATGAATTTGAAAAAGTTCATGCATATTCAAAAAAAGTTCATCAGTTTTGGAAAAAATCATGAATTTGAAAAAAGGGTGCAGATTTTCAAGAAAAAGTTCATGAATAAGAACCGGCCAATAATGGAAGAAAGAAAAAGAGTAAAACCGAAGAAACCGGCCAAAGAAAAGGAAACCCCAGATTGATCTTTTCAGGGTTGCAAGTCGATGCACAAACAAAGAGGAAAAAAGAGTAGGTAGGCATGAGTTGTGAGCTGACCTAGTGGTTATCGCGGTTAGGATTCGAACCTGATGTTCAGGTGTCGAATTCCGCATAAGAGTATTTTTTGACATTTGAAGAACACAAAACACCAAATATGGGCCAAGCCTAGGCCGGAGCAGGGTGTGTACCGGTTTGACAGAGATGAGGAAATAGGCGCTTGCCCGCTTAGGGCGCCCGATAGGAAATGCCCTAAGGAGAAGTATTAGCCTAGCCACCACTACTACTGGGTCGATCCACAGCCAACCCCCTTCCGCCCCTGGCTGAACACAAAGGGCAAGGCCGGTATGTTTACGCGGAGAAGGATTATTGCATTGATAATAACACTAGTTGAATGCCGGTGCATTGCCATGTGACTTTTTAAATTGCACGTATACATATACTGCATAACAAATTTCACATGTATAGAAAAAGACAACCTGCAACAATCGGAAAATAATCAAAATCGACTTCACTTGCTATGTAATTCGATGATGTATACCTAGAGAGCAATGATCCAAAAAATAGCTTTGGGATAGGGGATGCTTGCCCCATATCAAATTTAAAGTAAGAGATGGGTGGCTTGCCAACTTTTGGCTTGATCACTGGATAGGGGGAGGGGGGCTTAGATACAGATTACCACGATTCTTTGTGATTAGGCACAATCCAAGTGCAAGATTCATGGATGTCGGGGTAGACGGCATATGGACTTCGTCGTTCCAGTAATGTTTGGGACCTTGGAAGTGGCAGATTGGGACCTCCTCCGGGACGAGCTAGCAGGGTGATGTTAACCAACGGGCGTTTGGACCCTTGGAAGTGGCGTATTGTGACCTTCTCTGGGATGAGCTAGCCAGGCGAGGTTAACCAATGGGGACGACTAGATTTATTGGAAGTTGGAATCTTCAGGGCAAACTCTCCACATGATCCCTATATAGAGAAATGTTCACGACGGATGCAGAAGGTGAGGTGTTGGATATCTGGAAGATGAAGATTTCTTCCAAAACATGCTACTGAATTCGGACTAGTAATCAAGTGATCAAATGGACAGGGTCAACAAATAGGAAATCTATTTGGTGCTGCCAAGATGGAACTTGCGACCATGTCCTATTTAAATGCATCATTGTAAGGTTTATTTAAAGTATCATTTGGGAGACCATAAGTTGTACCTGGAATCCGGTGAGGTTTGCTAATTTGCACCATCTTTTTATGGGAACCATGGAAGTGATGGACCAATAGTTTGGATTGGTTTTGCGGCGATTGCTTTGGACTTATGGATGACCCGCAGCAAATCTTTAATAGAGTGACGATCTATAAAACACTCGGCTGATCTAGCGTACAAAATTGTGATTCGGTTGCAACTTTGAAAGCCGCTCGGATGACGGCGGGACCGACCTCAACTTTACTAGTTGACCAGCACCCTTCGGGACAAGTGTTCGAGCCTTCGTGACACATCACGACGGAATGAAATTGGCTAGGGGAGTCATCCTCGTTGTGAAGTGGTGTCGGAGCCGTCCTCGATTCTTACGCCATGCTTGCTTAGCTACCCTTTATGCCCGCTTCATAGTAGTTTTTTTAGGAATGCTTCTTATTAGTTTTAGCCTCCATATGTGTGCCGACGCTCTGATTCGGTCCTATGGGCCATGTAATGGTTTAAACTTATTCTTTGCTATCTCTTCATGTAATAATCGTAATGCCGCTGTTTAAGATCAGGAAATTGCCTTTTATCTGGAAAAAATAGATCCATTTCTAATTTGTTGCTCTATTCTCTAAAAACCAATTTTTAGCCTTTCCTCATCGCATAAGTTGCTCGTTTCCTCATTTTCTTAAAGAAAAAAAGCCTAACATGATAAGGTTGTGTGCTTGTTAGTTTTCTCATCTACATAGCTTTCTGCCCTTGTTCTCACGGAACCGCAACACATAGGCTCGTTCTTCCCACTCCCTCACAGTAGTTGGATCCTCTCGCTCTCTCACCGCATCACAATCGCCGCTTCCCCTCCCCTCCACATCGTTGCTCGCCCCCTCCTATCCTCACCCTGCCACCTCTCCTCCACGCCACTGCGAAGCCCGTCCTCTCCTCTACCCGCTGTCTCCCCTTCCCTCTAAGGCATCACGCGTCCACTCTCTCCCAGCCATGGCATCGCCGGCGTCCTTCTCTCTTGACAACCGCTGCGCCGGGATTGAGCCCGCGCACACGCCAGTTTAGCATTCTGGGCAGCCGGATCCGATCGGGAGACACAGAAGGGGATCAACACTCTTCGCTCGGGTCGCTCGTCGCTCGATCCCAGGTTGCTAGTTAACTGTTGGCCACGACCATGCACTACTGACCAGGTTGTTGGCCGTTGGCTTTTACAAAAAAGTTCACGAAAAGTTAAAAAATCATAAATTCTAAAAAGAGCTTGCAAATTTGAAAAACAATCATCAATTTTGGAAAAACATCATCAGTTAAAAAATTTCACGGACTTGAAAAAAAAGTTCAGCGATTTTGGAAAAAATACAAATTTGGAAAAGTTCATCAATTCTTGAGTGACTGATATAGCGTCGAAAATAGACGACTCTCATATGGGAGTTCCTTACATAGAGAAACTGGCCTCATTTCAGGCGGTCGGTAGGTTATGTGTCTTTTTCCTGTCAGATAGCTTGCACCTCCTACCTGGCAGCTAGTTTGACATTTTTTTAGCTTACAAAGAAAACCTGATTCTTTTTGTTCTTTTTTAAGGGACGCCCAGATTAAGTGCATTTTTCATATTCAAAAATCATTCAGAAAATAATAGCCAGTACAGAGATACGACGAGAAAGATGCCATGTCGGTTCTTCATGTCGAACAAATTTAGGCCGCGCCAAACAATGTGGTTATATATATATGGGTGTCTAGTGTGACGTTTCACCAATCGGTTCTTAATTTATTCATTTAGATGAAACGTTTTTGTATTGTTTTGATACTAAAAAATGCAAATGGATAATAATGTTTGTACCAGCTCCGGCCTCTGCATCAAAATGATGCATACAGCCAATTTAATTAATAAGTAAATAGGTTCAACACAAGTCTTGATGTCTCAAACAAAAGAACAAAAAATGCTCACAAAGAGCAGAAAAATAAAAGTAAAGCCACGACCTTCTGGCATAAAAAAGATAGAAAAACTAATTGCCTATCCTATTACATGACCGCCATCCAAACCGGTTGAAAATAGTCCGTGCTACCATCTTCCATCGGATAGATCCAGTAACCATATGCTCACTGGCCTCCATCAGAGTGAGTAGCGACCACATACGGATTAACGCAATGACTCGGAAGATAACCTGCAAAAAATGAATAATTGTTGTTCTGTTAAAGACCAAATCATTTCTGCAGTTCCAGACTGCCCAAAATAAAGCACATACTCCTACAGGAATGTGCCTCATTGTTTCGGTGTCTATCCCGTCAAGCCACGTCCCAAATGACGTGCTGACAGTATTCGGAGGAGTAACGTTAAAAGCTATGTGAACCATCCGTCATAAATTTTTTGCCAACAGGCAGTCAAGAAAGAGGTGTTTGATGGATTCATCCCGACCACAAAAACTACATCTTGTAGGTCCTGTCCAATTGCGTTTTGACAGGTTGTCCTTAGTTAAAATGACTTGTTTATGTACAAACCACATAAACACTTTAACTTTCAAAGGTACTTTAACTTTTCAAACATGTTTCGAACTAGGAATGGAGTTAGAATTGATAACATCCATATACATGGATTTAACCGTAAACTCTTCATTCCGTTGAGAAAGCTGAACATCCATTAGTCTCCTCACAAGATGGAGCCAGGCTTCCGAACGGTTTCCAGCTAGCGTCCTCCTGAAGTGAATATTGAGAGGGATGGACTGAAGTACTGTCACAACGTAAGCGTCTCTTCGTTGAACAGTTCTATAAAGTGAAGGATACTGAAACGCGAGGGGTGTTTCCCCTAGCCTTGTATCCTCCCAGAATCTTGTAGTGGTACGGTTTTCGACTATAAACTTTGTCCTATTGAAAAAAACTGATTTAACTCTCATCAGTCCTTTCCAAAAAGGCGAGTCCGTCGGCCTCACTGTCACCCGGAACCGATAGAAGTCCAACCTTTTCCGAACTCCAACTAGTATCTTGAAAAAGGACAAGAGAAACATAGGCATACTCGTGAGAACCGAATTAATAAGAATTAATCGGCCTTCGTATGACATCAGCTTGCCTTTCCAGCAGCTCAGTTTCTTCTCAAATCGATCCTCAATGCACTTTCATTCTTTGTTTGTTAGTTTACGATGGTGAATTGGTATACCCAAATACGTGAATGGTAAAACCCCCAATTCGCACACGAACAATTGCTTGCAAGCGTCTTGTTCGTCACTAGCTCTTTCAAAATAGAACAATTCGTTTTTATGGAAGTTAATCTTTAACCCGGTCAATTGTTCGAATAAGCATAACATAAACTTTATGTTTCTCGCTTTTATCAAGTCATGCTCCATAAAGATGATAGTATCATCGGTGTACTATAGGATAGACACGCCTCCATCAGTTAGATGAGGAACCAGGCCACCTACCTGACCAACATCCTTAGCCCTTTCTATTAGAATCGCCAACATGTTGACTACTATGTTGAACAGAATAGGTGACATCGGATCTTCTTGTCTAAGGCCCTTATGTGTCTGGAAGTCTATACCTACTAATAAAATAAATAAGTATTCTTAGTCCATCATACTATTTTATAGAAAACCCCCTGATGTTTCTGACATTAAACCCGCAGTACATATCAAATGTTTTTTTTAAATACTCATATCTTCTAAATCGTAACTCCAAATTTAACGTGTTATATATGGAATTTGATTAGAAAAAATATAGAATCTGAATATGATGTTATTTTACCTGTTAATCATTTAAAAATAATACTATTTAGGGTGCAATCTTAATTAACAGTGCATTATCCGTCTTTCTTTCATATCGATACTGGTACAGATTGTGGATAAATAAACATCTTAGCAAAATCAGGATTAGAGACGAAATTGAAGATCACTTGCCTATTTCTTTGTCCGTTTCTTTGTATGTATTAAATCTACATGAAAGCCGTGTTTAAATAGAAGACATGTGGAATCTTGAACTCGCGTTTTTGTTGGCAAAGATCATCTTTGTTTGGGCCGTAGCTACAAATACTCAAATTATAGACCATCTTTTGTAAATTTAAGAGCATGTGTTATTCTTTTCTCCCATTGCAACGCACAGACCCTTTTGCTAGTAGTGACCTATGTCGTCATTCACTTTAATTCCAACACTTCATTTTTGCGTGAAAGATTCTACCTGGTGTCAGCACGCCTGATCAAAACCTTTCATACGCAAGGCCTGTTGAAGAAATGGCCATTTAACTTTATCGTACGCTTTCTCGAAATCCACTTTGAAAACAACTCCGTCTAGTTTTTTGTGTGAATTTTATTGAGTGTTTCATGAAGGACCACAACCCCTTCTAGGATGCTTCTGTCCAGCATGAAAGAAGATTGGGACGGCTGCACCACAAGTGCGCAATCTGCGTGAGTCTATTAGTCCCAACCTTGGTTAAAAGTTTGAAACTAACATTAAGAAGACAGATCGGCCTGAACTTCTCAATTCTCACAACCTCTGTTTTCCTAGGAAGCAAGGTTATCTTTCCAAAATTCAGATGAAACAACTGAAGTTGTTCAGAGAATAAATCATGAAACATCGGTATAAAATCCTCTTTCATAATATGCCAACACTTTTTATAGAACTCCGCCGGAAATCCATCCGGCCCTGGAGCTTTATAGATGAATGGAAATGTGGAGATCAGTTTTTGGAATTTAGATACATTTTAGATATTTTAGATACATTATAACCGAGCACTATTCCAGCCCTCTCACGCATCCTCACTTGTGAGCAGTTAGATTTCATGTCAGGAGCATCCATGGTCGTTCCATTTTAGTTCAGGTTGCGAACTGGGCCAACTGTCCTAATGGGCTGCTATTCCGGTAGCTTTTTTGAAGGCATGTGGTTAGTTTGGGTCCGTGGATATAGCGACAACCCGTTAACCATTGCCCTCCCTGGGCAAGACGCTCTCACCCCTGCTTGCGCCGCCGCCGACAGCCCGACACCCCCGCTCAAATCCTCGTCGGCTTCTCCCTCCCTCAGGCCGCCTAGGCACGCCGCCGCCGCCGCAACCGCCGTCACCACCTCTTCTGTCCCCGACCAACTCAGCCTCGGTCCAATTCCTCGTGTGCAAGTGCCTCACTGATCGATGCGGGGCGAGCCAGTGTAGGCAGCTGATGCGGGGCGACGAGAGAGGGGTGGAAGCTGCTGTTGTGGTGCGCCGGTTGTACTCCGCAAGCCTACTAGGTGATGCCGGCGGGCACCTCTCGGAGAAAACCTAGCATGGTGCCGATTTCACCAATCTGGTTCTCCGGCCCCGATATCAATCTGTTCATCCTCGTCAAGCAGATCGTCGTCCACATGTGCGATGCCATCCAAGATGGCCGCTGCCCTGCTGCACTCCAGCTGCCGTCGAGACAAGGTATACACCATTTTATTTGGATGATAGGCAACCAGAACAAGGATAAGAGATATCAACGCCGTATGCGCAGAGTTGACACAAAATTCAGTTCAGTCGTTCAAGGACCAGTCGTAGTCCTGGTAGGCAATGCTGATTGGTCCGCCATAGTTGAGGAGATGCGTCAGGAGCCTGGCCTTGGTTGTGTCCAGGTAGTTGAGGATCCACCTGAGGATGTCCTTGTCTTAATCAGCGCTATACCTGCACAGCAATAAAGCAATCGCCGGTCACCAACTTTCCATGAACTTGAAACATCAGTCACGAGGAAACAATCTAGCTGCAAGGTTTAGAAAGAATGACAGCCGCTCCCCGGCGGACAGGGCGAACACGTCCACTCTCTCGAGGTCCCGTGCTAGGTTGGTTTATCCCCGGAACTCCTCGCTAGCGGCAACACGACCGTAGTCAAGATGGTGGCGGCAAGCTTGAGCTCGCCGTCGTTGGTGGAGCCCCTGAAATTGTAGGAATTGGGGACGGCGGAAAGTTGCAGCCTAGGCCGAGCTACACGGTACTCGTTATCCAGGCCGTTTATTCACGTCGTGATCTGTGCGTACGCATGTGCATGTCCACTGCAGGCCTACAGTTTTCCTAGTGATTAACGGATGTTTGTCCGGGGAGAGCTTACTGCATGTGAGGTGCTGATGTGATGTGAGAGAGTGGAGAAGAATGGAGCCGCATGCATGTGAAGGAGATTTCTTTTTTTATAGCTGCATGCATGTGAGGTGTTGGCTTGTTGCTGTGTGTGAAAGAGAAAAGAAAGAGAGAGGTGATGTGACTTGTGAGAGAAGCGCAGAGAAGGGAGAGAGAGAGGCGTTTTTCTGACAGTGACTTGACTGTAATTACAGAAATGATTCCTGCTGTTCCATATCACTTACATGATTCAAAATTAGCATGGCAATCTTGTGGATCATGTAAAAAGAAGTGTTCGATAACTTCAAGATATAAATTCGTTCCCTCCTCACAATTAGATCCAGCCGGTGCGTCTTTCAGAATCAGCAATTTGTGCTCCAAACGAGGAACAAAGTCTTCATGGCTGGGGGTAAAAAGATTGAATCCATGAAGTGAAACGTCAGATGGTGGGACAAAACCATGCGGGGCTTGTCTGACGGGCCCATGTCACATCATGTCAGTTACAGTATCTGGCCCATTAAAGATATTCTGGCGCCAGCCTAGGATGTGTTTATTGCCTGCCACAACTGCTAATTTAACACAGATCCGCATGCACCAAAGCCAATATTGAACGCCTACGATAGTAGGTACCGCGTAGCTCACGCCACAAAAAAACCGTTCTCGACGGCGGAACACTAGTAGAAAAAGGGTCAAATGTGAGACATATTAGTCCCGGTTTGTAACAGAACCGGCACTAATGTGTACATTAGTGTCGGTTCCAACGGCTAGCCGGGAGGAGCTTTTTAGTACCGGTTCGTGGCAAATCTTTAGCACCGGTTCGTGCCACGAACCGGTACTAATGAGAGTGGTAGCAGGATGTTGTCAGAGTGGGGCCCTTCCAGCACCTTTAGTACCGGTTCATGCCACGAACCGGTACTAATGTTGTCAGAGTGGGGCCCTTCCAGCACCTTTAGTACCGGTTCGTGGCACGAACCGGTACTGAAGGTCGTCCTATATAAATCCTTCGTCCACCCGCACTCTGTTCTTCCCCCTTTCCCCTCTCCCTCTCCTCTGTTCTTCCCTTCTTCCTCTCGAGTTCATCACAAAATTTGCCCCCAATTTGTCAAGATTTGCAGGCCCTCATCCATTCAAATGATCACCAAGGTTAGCAACTTTGTCCTTTCATCTCTCATTACTAGATTAGCTCTTGCATTGGTTTATATAGTGATTAATTGTGGGTTTTAGTAATTTGGAAGGAATTATATGTGGTAGTATTTGATTTATATGCAATTTAAGGTCAAAATAACACTTAGTTTGCATATGTAGGTGTGGTTTACTTAGTGCCTTCTAAATCTCCGTCGTAACCACCGTCGATCGCCCGCACCGTCCCGTCGCCGGCACCACCTTGTGGTGAGCCTCTTGTTCATGAAATTTTATATAAAAAATTGATGTTTGTGTGATTTGGATATATAGTTACTCGTATAATAATTATCTAACCCGTACGTTGTTTGTTATACATAGTGCCATGGTTTTGATATCCGTCCCCTCGGCCCTCGTCCTTGTTATGATTCGAATGTGGTATATTCTCTTTTAAAACTATTTGTTGCATTTCGTGTTTATGACAAATTATGCCCATCAAGTTGACATAGATATTTTTATCTAGGAGGTATGTGAACCGGAAATTCCAACCGACCCTATTGTCGAGAGGTTAAATTTAGTTGAAAAAGAAAACGGGTACTTGAAAGAAAAATTGAAAAGAATTGAGGGGGAGAAGATGGAATTGGAGTTGCATGTTGCCGATGTCGTCGATGATCACAAGATCAAGATGGAGAAAATGCGCTTGAAGATTAGAAAATATGGCATCGATAGTGAGGCTTGGTATCATTATGCTGTTGGATCAATTGTTACCTTAGTTGCGATCTTGATCGCATTTGTTGTTGCATTTAAATGCTTTAGCTAGAGAGTTATTCGTTTGTTGCATTTAAGTGTTGTATGAACTTTATGTATGAACTTGTATTAATTTGGTCTATTCGGTGTTGTGTAATGAAGATGAGTCGGCAATGGATGTACGATGACTGATGCTCTCCCCAGTTCATTGAGGGCGTGCATACTTTTCTACTTGCGGCTGAGGCAAACAAGCGGGCGGATGGTTTTATGCCTTGTCCATGTGCTGGCTGTAAGAATGGTCGCAATTACTCTACGTCAAGAACCATTCACGTCCACCCACTAATAGAAAAGGGGGCAATGGTCCAGGCCGGTCCAGCCCATTAGTCCCGGTTCAATCCAGAACCGGGACCAATGGGGGCATTGGACCCGGTTCTTGAGCCCCGGGGGCCGGCCGGGCCACGTGGGCCATTGGTCCCGGTTCGTTTGGACCTTTTGGTCCCGGTTGGCGGGACGAACCGGGACCAATGTACCTTGCTCCTGGCCCACCACCATTGGTCCCGGTTGGGGGAATGAACCGGGACCAAAGGCTTCCCTTTAGTCCTGGTTCATGCCACGAACCGGGACCAATTAATTGCCTATATATACCCCGCGAGCAGAGCACTCTCACTGCTCTGTTTTTCGTGGCCGGTGAGGAGAGAGCTTTGTGTTGCTCTAGCTCACCTCCTATGCACACGAGGTGTTCGATGAAATGCCCGAGCCACACTACTTAAGCTTTCTCCTCTCCAAGCTCCACCTCCAAGCTCCATTTTTCTCAATATTGGTCTAGGTTTAGCGGTCCGTCACGTCCCGTCCCCGTCTTCATCGCCGTCGATCGCCCGCGTCGCCGGCACCACCGTGGTGAGCCTCTTGTTCTTATCTTCTTTCTGAAAGGAAAAAAAACTCTTACTTGTATGTTTATATAGATACTTGTATAATTTTCTTACTTTTATTATTGCATCTTATATAGTGCGATGGTTTTGGTATCCGACCCCGTCGGCCCTCGTCCCGTCTATGATTCAGATGTGGTATATATTATCTTTTCATAACTATTGGTTCATTTATTGTTTATGACAATTATGCCGACCAACGTGACATAGATTTTATTTATCTAGGAGGTTGTTGAACCGGAAATTCCAACCGACCCTATTGTCAAGAGGTTAAATTTAGTTGAAGAAGAAAACAATTTGTTGAAGGAAAAAATTAGAAAAATTGAGGAGGAGAAGATGATATTGGAGTTGCATGTTGCGGATGTCGTCGATGATCACAAGATCAAGATGGATGCAATGCGCTTGAAGATTAGAAAGATTAGAAAATATGCCATTCATACTGAGGCTTGGTATCATTATGCCGTTGGATCAGTTGTTACATTGGTTGCGATTATGATCGCATTTGTTTTCGCATTGAAATGTTTTACATAGTTTCAATGTATGGTTTAATTAATTAGATGCTCTGGAGAGCTATATGTTGTTAGATGAGAACTATGTATGTACTTTGGTTTTAATGTGATGATGAACTTCTATTAATTTGGTCACTTAATTATATAATGCACGCAGATGAACCGGCAATGGATGTACGGTTCAAGACACACCTCCGAGTACATTAAGGGCATGCATGATTTTCTCGAAGTGGCTGAGGCAAACAAGCAGAATGGTTTTATGTGTTGTCCATGCCCTGTATGTGGGAATATGAAGTCTTACTCTGACCGGAAAATCCTCCACACCCACCTGCTTTACAAGGGTTTCATGCCACACTATAATGTTTGGACGAGGCACGGAGAAATAGGGGTTATGATGGAAGATGGCGAAGAAGAAGAGTACGATGACAACTATGTGCCCCCTGAATACGGTGATGCTCCTGAAGATCAAGAGGAACCAGACGATGTGCACGATGATGCTGCAACGGGCGAAGCTGCTGAAGATCAAGAGGAACCAGATGATGTGCCCGATGATGATGATCTCCGCCGGGTCATTGTCGATGCAACGACGCAATGCGAAGGTCAAAAGAAGAAGCTGAAGTTCGATCGCATGCTAGAGGACCACAAAAAAGGGTTGTACCCCAATTGCGAAGATGGCAACACAAAGTTGGGTACCGTACTGGAATTGCTGCAGTGGAAGGCAGAGAATGCTGTGCCTGACAAAGGATTTGAGAAGCTACTTAAAATATTGAAGAAGAAGCTTCCAAAGGATAACGAATTGCCCGACAGTACATACGCAGCAAAGAAGGTCATATGCCCTCTAGGATTGGAGGTGCAGAAGATACATGCATGCCCTAATGACTGCATCCTCTACCGCGGTGCGTACAAGGATCTAAACGCATGCCCGGTATGCGGTGCATTACGGTATAAGATCAGACCAGATGACCCTGGTGATGTTGACGGCGAGCCCCCCAGGAAGAGGGTTCCTGCGAAGGTGATGTGGTATGCTCCTATAATACCACGGTTGAAACGTCTGTTCAGAAACGGAGAGCATGCCAAGTTGATGCGATGGCACAGTGAGGACCGTAAGAAAGACGGGAAGTTCAGAGCACCCGCTGACGGGTCGCAGTGGAGAAAAATCGAGAGAAAGTACTGGGATGAGTTTGCAAGTGAGCCAAGGAACGTATGGTTTGCTTTAAGCGCGGATGGCATTAATCCTTTCGGGGAGCAGAGCAGCAATCACAGCACCTGGCCCGTCACTCTATGTATGTATAACCTTCCTCCTTGGATGTGCATGAAGCGGAAGTTCATTATGATGCCAGTTCTCATCCAAGGCCCTAAGCAACCCGGCAATGACATTGATGTGTACCTAAGGCCATTAGTTGAATAACTTTTAGAGATGTGGAATGGAAACGGTGTACGTACGTGGGATGAGCACAAACAGGAGGAATTTAACCTAAAGGCGTTGCTGTTCGTGACCATCAACGATTGGTCCGCTCTCAGTAACCTTTTAGGATAGACAAACAAGGGATACCACGCATGCACGCACTTTTACTTGACACCGATAGTATATACCTGGCAAGCTGCAAGAAGAATGTGTACCTGGGCCATCGTCGATTTATTCCGACCAACCATCAATTTCGAAAGAAAGGCAAGCATTTCAAAGGCAAGGCAGATCACCGGAAGAAGCCCGCCATGCATACCGGTGATCACGTACTTGCTATGGTCAATGATTTACACGTAATCTTTGGAAAGGGTCCCGGCGGACTAGCTGTTCCGAGTGACGCTGGGGGACACGCACCCATGTGGAAGAAGAAATCTATATTTTGGGACCTACCCTACTAGAAAGACCTAGAGGTCCGCTCTTCGATCGACGTGATGCACGTGACGAAGAACCTTTGCGTGAACCTGCTAGGCTTCTTGGGCGTGTATGGGAAGACAAAAGATACAGCTGAGGCACGGGAGGACCTGCAATGTTTGCACGAAAAAGACGGCATGCCTCCAAAGCAGTATGAAGGTCCTGCCAGCTATGCTCTTACCAAAGAAGAGAAGGAAATCTTCTTTGAATGCCTGCTTAGTATGAAGTCCCGATTGGCTTCTCGTCGAATATAAAAGGAATAATAAATATGGCAGAGAAAAAGTTTCAGAACCTAAAGTCTCATGACTGCCACGTGATTATGACGCAACTGATTCCGGTTGCATTGAGGGGGCTTCTACCGAAAAACGTCCGATTAGCCATTGTGATGCTATGTGCATTCCTCAATGCAATATCTCAGAAGGTGATCGATCCAGAAATCATACCAAGGCTAAGGAGTGATGTGGTGCAATGTCTTGTCAGTTTCGAGCTGGTGTTCCCACCATCCTTCTTCAATATCATGACGCACGTCCTAGTTCATCTAGTTGACGAGATTGTCATTCTGGGCCCCGTATTTCTACACAATATGTACCCCTTTGAGAGGTTCATGGGAGTCCTAAAGAAATATGTCCGTAACCGTGCTAGGCCAGAAGGAAGCATCTCCATGGGCCATCAAACAGAGGATGTCATCGGGTTTTGTGTTGACTTCATTCCTGGCCTTAAGAAGATAGGTCTCCCTAAATCGCGGTATGAGGGGAGACTGACCGGAAAAGGCACGCTTGGAAGGGACTCAATAATATGCAGGGACGGATATTCTTGGTCTCAAGCACACTACACAGTTCTACAGAACTCTACCTTGGTGACCCCATATGTCGATGAACACAAGAACAGTCTATGCTCCAAACACCCGGAGTAGTGCGACGACTGGATTACATGTGAACACATCAGGACTTTCAGCAGTTGGTTGGAAGCACGTATCAGAGGTGACAACACTATTTGTGATGAGCTGTACTTGTTATCCAGGGGACCATCTTTGACTGTATTGATTTGGAAAGGATACGAGATAAATGGGAATACATTTTACACGATTGACCAAGATCAAAAGAGCACCAACCAAAACAGCGGTGCCCGCTTTGATGCAACAACCGAGAGGGGAAATGACACATATTATGGTTACATAGTGGACATATGGGAACTTGACTACGGACATGATTTTAAGGTCCCTTTGTTTAAGTGCAAATGGGTCAATGTGTCAGGAGGCGGGGTACAGGTAGACCCACAGTACGAAATGACAACAGTGGATCTGAAAAATCTTGGGTACACTGACGAACCGTTCGTCCTAGCCAATGATGTGGCACAGGTTATCTATGTGAAGGACATGTCTACCAGACCGAGAAAGAGAAAAGATAAGGAAGCGAATACATCATACGATGAGCCAAAGCGCCACATAGTTCTTTCAGGAAAAAGGGACATCGTGGGAGTGGAGGACAAGACAGACATGTCTGAAGATTATGAAAAGTTTCATGAAATTCCTCCCTTTAAAGTCAAGGCTGACCCCAGCATCCTTATAAACGATGAAGATTATCCATGGTTACGGCACAATAAGCAAATGACACGAGCGAAGAAAAAGTGAAGACTTTCTCCCGCAACTATTATGATGATACCATGCCAACTTTGTAATTGACGAGTATGATACCATTGTCCGTTTTGTACATGCACATGCTATGTGTGGGTCAATTTATGATACCATGCCAACTTTCAACTTTTTCAGAGTTCATTTGAAATGCTTTAATGTCTTATGGTTCGGCCCTCGTAATAATTAAAAATAGCAACAATAAGTATTTTGTTGTAAGTAGAAACAAAATAAAATAAATAAAGCAAGAAAGAAAACAAAAAAACAAAAAAGCGGAAAGTTTATAATTTTCCTAAAACTAAAAGCAAAAAGAATTAAAAAATAAACCAAAAAACAAAAGAAAATAAATAATGCAGAAAACAAAACAAAAAAACAACAATAAGTATTTTGTTGTAAGTAGAAACAAAATAAAATAAATAAAGCAAGAAAGAAAACAAAAAAACAAAAAGTGGAAAGTTTATAATTTTCCTAAAACTAAAAGCAAAAAGAATTAAAAATAAAGCAAAAAACAAAAGAAAATAAATAATGCACAAAACAAAACAAAAAAACTGGAAAAAAATAAAAATAGAACCAATAAGTAAAGAAAACAAAAAAACAAGAAAAATGCCCCCCACTGGGCCCCCACGGCCTGAATACGACTTGAATCCCTACTGTGGGCCAGGATTCAAGCCCGCAATAGGCCCAGAAGGCCCATCCGGCAAAGCAGTCGCAAGTAGGCCCATAAGCCTGCAGTAGAGAGGAGTTCGAGACGGGTGCGGCAGTGGGGCTTATAAACCACTGCGCGCCCCTCTCAACTAGCGAGGTGGGACTAAA